>NC_069503.1:152587153-152769653 GCF_027579735.1 Bombina bombina
CATCTCCCCACATCTCCCCCCTCACTCCACATCTCCCCCCTCTCTCCACATCTCCCCCCTCTCTCCACATCTCCCCACATCTCTCCACATCTCCCCCCTCACTCCACATCTCCCCCCTCTCTCCACATCTCCCCACATCTCTCCACATCTCTCCCCTCTCTCCACATCTCCCCCTCTCTCCACATCTCCCCCCATCTCTCCCCTCTCTCCACATCTCCCCCCTCTCTCCACATCTCCCCCCTCTCCCCACATCTCTCCACATCTTCCCCCTCACTCCCCACATCTCTCCACCCTCTCTTGAGCTGTTTGAGCTCTCTCCACGGCCCTTCACGGGCCTTCACGCTAGGCTCCGCCCCCTTCACGGGCCTTCGCGTTAGGCTCCGCCCCCTTCACGCTCGGTCACGCCCACTTCTGCTCGGCGCAGTTGGCAGAACAGTTAGAGACTTAGGCCAGGTGTGTTTGTCCTCGTGCTGTCTCTACTGCGCATGACAGCTTCGGACAAACACACTTGGCCTTTTATAGTATAGGATGGATTATATTCTAGGTGAATATTGTATCAAATAAATAACCTAAAAACCCCCACTATGAACGTTAAAGGACCAGTAGATTGGCATAACAAACAAATGCATAATAAAAAAGACAATGCAATTGCATTTAGTCTGAACTTCAAATGAGTAGTAGATTTTTTTCTCACAAATTTCAGTTATCTCTATTTCCACTCCCGTATCATGTGACAGCTATCAGCCAATCACAAATGCATATACGTATATTCTGTGAATCTTGCACATGCTCAGTAGGAGCAGGTGACTCAAAAAGTGTAAATATGAAAAGACCACACATTTTGTTAATGGAAGTAAATTGGAAAGTTGCTTAAAATGACATGCTGTATCTGAATCAGGAAAGTTTAATTTTTACTTGAGTGCCCCTTTAACAGAGAATTTTATAGGGAAAAGGGGCATTTTTTACTGCGATATCATTTAAAGGGACACTAAAGTCAAAATTTAACTTTCATGATTCAGATAGAGCATAAAGTTTTAAAACACTTTCCAATTTATTTCTATTATTGCATTTTGCACAGTCTAGTTATATGCACCGTTTTTGAGGCACCAGCTCCTACTGAGCATGTGCACAAGTTCACAGTGTGCGCGAAAATGAGTCTGTGATTGGCTGTTGGCTGTCACAAATGGGGGAATTTCTTTTTGTCAGAGAAAAATCTACATCTTATTTAAAATTCAGACTCAGTGCCATTGTGTTGTTTTTTTATTATGCACTTGTTAATTATGCAATTCTACTGTATTTAATGGTCCTTTAACCCAGTGTTTCTCAACTCCAGTCCTCAGGACCATAAACAAGCCAGATTTTCATTATATCTTAACTAGATCACAGGTGAAATAATCATCTGATGGGTGAGAGCAGGTTAGTAACCATGGTTACTGATCAGCTGATTATTTCACCTGTGCTCTAGTTAAGACATAATGAATATCTGGCCTATTAAAGGTCCTGAGCACTGGAGTTGAGAAACACTGATTTAACCCATGTTTGTCTCTGAAATGTAACAAACAAAATAAAATTTAATCCCCTTCTGAATTCAATTAACTTAAAGCCTTGCATATTTTATATTCACCATTATTAATTTGGAGCTAAGCTGATTGGTATGTACGCACCATGCATGGACCGCCAGGGTAAGTACCAGTCAACATCTTAAACAGAAGCATTGCTAAAGATTACATAGATGTTCCTGGAAAGAACCAGGATAGTAAATGGCAAATGAGATTTAACACTGATAAATCTATAATTGTATATTATGAAAGCATACTTTCTATAATTGTAATGGTCAAGGCTTGGTGAAACAGAGGTGGAAAGGTAGAAAACAAACTAAAAGGTAGTGCTCAATGTCAGACAGTAGCTTATATTAACACACAAAAAACTTTTTTTTTTAGAATAAGTTTTGAAATGTTTTTGCCTGAGCAGGTACTGACTGCAAATTCAGTAGATAGCTTACTAAGGACTAGATTACGAGTGGAGCATTATTTAGTGCTCCCGCTCACACCTTAACAACAGTAAAAAGTTAGCGTACGAGCAAAAACCTAACGTTCAAAAAAGTATACTCCCATGGAATTAAATGAAGTACAAAAACGGGAAAACCAGCCATAGTTGTGTGCTAACCCTATCGCTTTTATTCAAGACTGCTAAACCCAACATGAAATATGAATAGTTCACATTCCAATGTTCTTCACATAGAAGAATATGTTTTATTTATTCTTAATAAATATGTTTATAAAAATCTGATTATTTTTTGGTAATATATATATACTGTATATATACTTATATATTTATATAATTATGTATAGGTATATATGTATACAGATATATTTAGGAATATCTATTTAAAAATACATAGAATATGTTCCACTAAGTGAAGAACATTGGAATGTGAAATATTTACAGTAAATACACACTATAACACTTTATTAAATATGAATATTGCATAAATATGATTTTTCATGTTTGCAGCTACTTGACTGCAAAGGGTTGCAATGCACTTATATATGTCTATATGTATACATGTATTTATGTGTTTATATGTATATATATGTCTGTAAAATACATATATACACATATAAGTACATAAATACTTATGTGCACACATATGAACATATATACTATATATATATATATATATATATATATATATATATATATATATATATATATATATATATATATATATAGTATATTTAGACATGTATATGTATGTACCTTTGTCCTTTGCCTGCCCTTTTTTTCTCTCCAATACCTGACACCTCATATCTTTGAGCCCTTATAACTGTTTAATGCAATTTTTAATTAAAAAATAAATTTTATCATGAGTGTAACTGTACTGTTAAATGTATTTTTGATGTTTTTTGTGCCACTGTTTTGTCTCACGTAACAGTTCCAGAGCTCTGAGTCACGCTAACTTGTGCATTAAATTTGATTGCGCTCAAATAAATGCATTTACTTTCAGCTCATAATATGTGTGCTTTTTCTGACGTGCGCAAAACCGATATAAATTCCCCAAATAGTGTGTGTGCTACAATTAGCGCATCGCTTATAATCTATTTTTTTTTATGCTTGTGTGGGGTTGTATCATCCACCAATAGAGCTGGGGGTAGTTTGCATGTCAGCCAGTGAGATTCTGTACCACAGAAATGTGCAAATAAATAAAAAAAAATACATTACTATAATGTTATACTTATTTACATAAAAATGTATTTTAATGTGATTAAAAATATTGTACTGTGGAGATATATATATATATATATATATATATATATATATATGCAGTCCCCTTTCCGTGTTTTGTATGTTGCTAGGTGATTACATATACCTGTGCACCCCTCCCTTGTTCCCAGTTTGTCTGGCTTTGAGAGCCTGCATTGTGTGGCTGTGTTAGGGACTCAGGTGTTGGAAAGGACCTTGACGTGGTGCCTGAGCTTGTCCCATTTGGCCAGATGCGGTGACTAACCTTTCCATTTTAAATCTTAGCTGTGAGCTAGCTGGTGAGTGCTGGGTTTCCTTTATATATAAAATCAAGTTAAATAAACGGCACTCTATGGATTTACAATGAAGCAAAATTCAGTCTTAGAGGGATATGAAACCCAATTTCTCTCCTTAATGATTCAGATAGAGCATGCAATTTTAAGCAACTTTGTAATTTACTCCTATTATAATTTTTTCTTCGTTCTCTTGGTATATTTATTTGGAAAAGCAGGAATGTAAGCTCAGCAGCTGACCCATTTTTGGTTCAGCACCCTGGGTAGCGCTTTCTGATTGTTGGCTACATTTAGCCACCAATCAGCAAGCGTTACCCAAGTGCTAAACCAAACATGGGCCGGCTCCTAAGCTTACATTCCTGCTTTTCAAAATAAATATACCAAGAGAACGAAGAAAAAATGATAATAGGAGTAAATTACAAAGTTGTTTAAAATTGCATGCTCTATCTGAATCATGAGTCATATTCCTTTAAGTATTTAATTTATAGCCCCCACAGTATGAGACCAGCTTGGCACTCTCCTTTAAACAACTATACAATCTCAGCATCATTTGACCTAGAAAGTCCCTATAATGAATGATATTTTCACAGTTTCTTATACGACACAGTGCCCTTGGCCTTTGGGACGCAAGCAATACGTTTTACTCAAAGCCTTATAGAAAGAACAATACTTAGGAAGATGCATTTGTACCGAGGACCAACGCCTCTCCGAAAATGAGTTGGACAGGACAAAGTTAAACAATGTACTTCCTTTGTTTTATTGCATTTCACTTCATGTAGTTCCAAGGAAGGTTGCTTTAGGAAGCACCAATAATTAACTATTGATGTTTTTAACTGTGTTCCCATGAGATCTGAGGACGCTTGTTAATTTTGTTTTGTAGGAAGTTTTTGCTGAAGACCTTGTTGATAGGTCACATGTACAAAATGTCTTTGGCACAAGTTTAGTGATAGCTTTAGCCGAACTACTGTTTTCACACACTGGAATGAATTTGTCATGTAGAATCATATTACACATACAGCACGACTGGTCATTTACATCAGTGTTTCTCAACGTAAATATATAGGAATCAGATATTTGTGTTATGTTTTCTGCAATTTTATATTTAGCAATATTACAACAGACTATAACATAAAACACAGATATATAGCAGGGATAGGCAAGGTGTCCGTACACGTACACTGGTGTCCGTGACTAGCCCTTGCAGTGTCCGCCACAACCTAAGTTTATCTTTTCTTTCTGATTAAATAATAGGAATAAAAAAAATATGTAGTGTGAATAAAGTTAGTGGCTTGTCAAGAGACTGCTAGCGATATTGGGTGATAAGTTATGGAATAAATAAAGCGTGAGTGAAATACTGGATGTGCATCTGTATAATAACACCCAGCTCCATACAAAGACACAGTAGTGACACTGGCACATGCGTATAGCCAGACAAGGGCTGGTTATAGGGTCAGTGGTATCTGCATTATAGGGTCAGTGGTATCTGAGGCTGCCACTGTTCGTTACACTGCTCATTGTATAAAACTGAAGGCATGCTTGTATTATCACCAGGGGTTAGACGTCATCGCTACCAGGGGTTAGAGGTCACCATTACCTGAGGTCAGAGGGTATACAGCCTTCCTACTCCTGCTTAACCCACACACCATTAATTTTCCACAAGGAATATAACCCTGGGAGAGAAAAGCCAGCTGCTTCTGAGTATGTGCCCAAAAGAATTAAAAATCTGGACTGTCCCTCGAAAATCGGGACAGTTGGGGGGTATGTAATAACACACCGCGCTATATAATGATACAGTAGTGACACTGGCACATGCGTATAACCAGAGGAGGGATGGTTATAGATTCAGTGGTATCTGCATCAGTATAATAACACCCAGCACTATATAATGACAAAGTAGTAACACTGGCCCATGCGTATAGCCAGAGGAGGGCAGGTTATAGGATCAGTGGTATCTGCATCAGTATAATAACACCAAGCACTATATAATGACAGTAGTGACACTGGCTCATGGGTATAGCCAGAGGAGGGCTGGTTATAGAATCAGTGGTATCTGCATCAGTATAATAACACCCAGCACTATATAATGACAGTAGTGACACTGGCACATGGGTATAGCCAGAGGAGGGCTGGTTATAGAATCAGTGGTATCTGCATCAGTATAATAACACTCAGCACTATAAAATGAAACAGTAGTGACACTGGCTCATGGGTTTAGCCAGAGGAGGGCTGGTTATAGGATCAGTGGTATCTGCATCAGTATAATAACACCAAGCACTATATAATGACACAGTCGTGACACTGGCTCATGGGTATAGCCAGAGGAGGGCTGGTTATAGGATCAGTGGTATCTGCATCAGTATAATAACACCAAGCACTATATAATGACACAGTAGTGACACTGGCTCATGGGTATAGCCAGAGGAGGGCTGGTTATAGGATCAGTGGTATCTGCATCTTTATAATAACACTCAGCACTATAAAATGAAACAGTAGTGACACTGGCACATGGGTATAGCCAGAGGAGGGCTGGTTATAGGATCAGTGGTATCTGCATCAGTATAATAACACTCAGCACTATAAAATGAAACAGTAGTGACACTGGCACATGGGTATAGCCAGAGGAGGGCTGGTTATAGGATCAGTGGTATCTGCATCAGTATAATAACACCCAGCACTATATAATGACAAAGTAGTGACACTGGCCCATGCGTATAGCCAGAGGAGGGCAGGTTATAGGATCAGTGGTATCTGCATCAGTATAATAACACCCAGCACTATATAATGACAAAGTAGTGACACTGGCCCATGCGTATAGCCAGAGGAGGGCAGGTTATAGGATCAGTGGTATCTGCATCAGTATAATAACACCAAGCACTATATAATGACAGTAGTGACACTGGCTCATGGGTATAGCCAGAGGAGGGCTGGTTATAGGATCAGTGGTATCTGCATCAGTATAATAACACCCAGCACTATATAATGACAAAGTAGTGACACTGGCCCATGCGTATAGCCAGAGGAGGGCAGGTTATAGGATCAGTGGTATCTGCATCAGTATAATAACACCAAGCACTATATAATGACAGTAGTGACACTGGCTCATGGGTATAGCCAGAGGAGGGCTGGTTATAGGATCAGTAGTATCTGCATCAGTATAATAACACCCAGCACTATATAATGACACAGTAATGACACTGGCACATGGGTCTAGCCAGAGGAGGGCTGGTTATAGGATCAGTGGTATCTGCATCAGTATAATAACACCAAGCACTATATAATGACACAGTAGTGACACTGGCACATGGGTAAAGCCAGAGAAGGGCTGGTTATAGGATCAGTGGTATCTGCATCAGTATAATAACACCAAGCACTATATAATGACACAGTAGTGACACTGGCTCATGGGTATAGTCAGAGGAGGGCTGGTTATAGGATCAGTGGTATCTGCATCAGTATAATAACACCAAGCACTATGAATTAATGTTTTTAATTTCAAATGTACCTTGGTGTCCTTCACTAAGGTCTGTACTTTGGAAAATGTCCACCACAGCCTTTGTCTGTGCCTATCCCTGATATATAGTCTATCGATATTAATAATTATATGCAATTAATGTGCTTCTTGCATTAAAAAAAGAGGAAAATAAACTCTTTTTTTCAGGATGATGAAAGTAGTATTTATGGTTCCATCTTTCTATTTTTAATAACCATTACATGCACAGTTTATACTTCAGTATAATACACTTTACCTATACAGTGGCACATTTATCTGCCACTTGTCTCTGTGACACTTGGTAATACACTTTCTCTCATCATATCAGTGAAGGTTAACTCCAGCCCTCATATGTCACTAACAAGCCAGAATCTAAGGTTTTACTAATCTGAGGTGAATCAGTGACTAACCAGTGGTCTAACCTATGCGGGGAAATACTCAGACTCTGCCCTGTTGCTTGATGGTAGAAATGAGAAACAGGTTTCTTCAATATATCCACAATAGATACATCAGGAGAAAGAAAAATTAAGGCCAATCCCTTGAGTTCCCCTTGTCAATGTCCCAAGTACCCTCAGGGGCCCACATACCACAGGTTGAGAAACTAGGATTTACATGCTACAATAGCATCTTTATTTTGCTTTGTGTGCAAATTAACCCCTTAATGACCACAGCACTTTTCCATTTTCTGTCCGTTTGGGACCAAGGCTATTTCTACATTTCTGCGGTGTTTGTGTTTAGCTGTAATTTTCCTCTTACTCATTTACTGTACCCACACATATTATATACTGTTTTTCTCGCCATTAAATGGACTTTCTAAAGATACCATTATTTTCATCATATCTTATAATTTACTATAAAAAAATTATAAAATATGAGGAAAAAATTGAAAAAAACACACTTTTTCTAACTTTGACCCCCAAAATCTGTTACACATCTACAACCACCAAAAAACACCCATGCTAAATAGTTTCTAAATTTTGTCCTGAGTTTAGAAATACCCAATGTTAACATGTTCTTTGCTTTTTTTGTAAGTTATAGGGCCATAAATACAAGTAGCACTTTGCTATTTCCAAACCATTATTTTTCAAAATTAGCGCTAGTTACATTAGAACACTGATATCTTTCAGGAATCTCTGAATATCCATTGACATGTATATATTTTTTTTTAGTAGACATCCCAAAGTATTCATCTAGGCCCATTTTGGTATATTTCATGCCAACATTTCACCGCCAAATGCGATTAAGTACAAAAAATCATTCACTTTTTTACTAATTTTTTCACAAACTTTTGGTTTCTCACTGAAATTATTTACAAACAGCTTGTGCAATTATGGCTTAATTGATTGTAAATTCTTCTCTGGGATCCCCTTTGTTCAGAAATAGCAGACATATATGGCTTTGGCGTTGCTTTTTAGTAATTAGAAGGCTGCTAAATGCCACTGCGCACTACACGTGTATTATGCCCAGCAGTGAAGGGGTTAATTATGGAGCATGTAGGGAGCTTTTAGGTATAATTTTAGCTGTAGTGTAGTGTAGTAGACAACCCCAAGTATTGATCTAGGCCAATTTTGGTATATTTCATGCCACCATTTCACTGCCAAATGCGATCAAATGAAAAAAAACGTTAAATTTTTCACAATTTTAGGTTTCTCACTGAAATCATTTACAAACAGCTTGTACAATTATGGCACAAATGGTTGTAAATGCTTCTCTGGGATCCCCTTTGTTCAGAAATAGCAGACATATATGGCTTTGGCGTTGCTTTTTGGTAATTAGAAGGCCGCCAAATGCTGCTGCATTTCACACGTGTATTATGGCTAGCAGTGAAGGGGTTAATTATGTAGCTTGTAGGGAGCTTGCAAGGTTAATTTTAGCTTTAGTGTAGAGCTCAGCCTCCCACCTGAAACATGAGACCCCCTGATCCCTCCCAAACAGCTCACTTCCCTCCCCCACCCCACAATTGTCCCCGCCATCTTAAGTACTGGCAGAAACTCTGCCAGTACTAAAATAAAAGCTATATTTGGGTTTTTTTGTGTTTTTTTTTAGCATATTTACATATGCTGCTGTGTAGGATCCCCCCTTAGCCCCCAACCTCACTGATCCCCCACTAAACAGCTCTCTAACCCTCCCCCTCTGCCTTAATGGGCGCCATCTTTAGTTTAGTAAAAAATTTGCCTTTTTCTGTAGTGTAGCTTCCCCGATCCCCAAGACCAACCCCCCACCCCTTCCAGATCCCTTAGCTGTTACTTTAAAATTTTCAAAACTTTTATTTTTGTTGCTTTTTAGAGCTTAATTTTTCTGCAGTGTAGCGGTTCCCTCCCGCTCCCGCCCCGTGCACGCACCCTCTACTCGGCACATTGATGGCCGCCCACCCGCCTCCCAGGCTTGCTCCCACCCACCAACGATACCGGCCACCGATGTCCGGTGCAGAGAGGGCCACAGAGTGGCTCTCTCTGCATCGGATGGCCATGGGGGGTTATTGCAGGATGCCTCCATATCGAGGCATCACTGCAATAACCGGAAAGCAGCTGGAAGCGAGCAGGATCGCTTCCAGCTGCTTTCCAGACCAAGGACGTACGCCACACGTCCTCGGTCATTAACTGTCTTTTTTTTGAGGACGTGTGGCGTATGTCCTTGGTCATTAAGGGGTTAAAGAACCGAACATAAATAAAAATAGGGTTTCTATATTTCATTATTAAATTGACAGCTTTTTCTTTATGGTCACACAGCTCAATCTTAATGATGGGAAAATATTTTTATTTGTTTAATACTGGAACAAGTTGCATTTTCAACATATATCTGTAGCTTTTATTTGAAAGGAAGTGCACCTTGGCCCTCCGGATTATAAAGTTATTGTTTAAAGCAGATTTATCTTTAAACACTATTTTGATTAATCTTATAAACAATAGATTACAAGTTGTGCGCTAAACTGGGTGCGTAAGTAACGCCAAAAAATGAGTGGTATCGCACTCTCCATAGCGATGCTATTAAAAGTTACTGAAAAACCTTCTTTTGTTGTGCGATATGGTGCTATAAGCTCCATACTGCACAAAACACAAAGCCTGACTTGACGTGCTCGTGCACGTTTTCCCCTTTAGGCATCAATTGAGAATAAGTGCTAGAATAAAATTAACACCTTCGATCGCGGAATGGCGATTGCTGTAACGCAATCCCCATTGATTTCTGTGGGGAAAATACATTTATGTAAAAACCTAACACCCTAACATAAACCCCTAGTCTAAACACCGCTAATCCTCCGCCCCCGACATCGCCAACACTAAATAAAATTATTAACATCTAAACCGCCACCCCCACATCACTAACACCTAGCTAAACCTATCAACCCCTAAACCGTTGCCCCCCCCACTTCGCTACTACTATAATAAAACTATTAACCCCTAAACTGCCTGTCCCCCACATTGCTACTACTATAATAAAACTATTAACCCGTAAACTGCTGGCCCACCAGTTTGCTACTACTGTAATAAAGCTATTAACCCCTAAACCGCCAGCCCCCCACATCGCAACACACTAAATTAAACTATTAACCCCTGAACCTAACTATCCCCTATACTTTAAATTAAATTTACAATATAACTATCTTAAAATAAATAAAAACTTACCTGTGAAATAAAAAAAAATTGACTAAACTATAAATAAACCTAACATAACTATTTTACAAAACACTAAAATTACAAAAAATAAAAAAACACTAAGATTACAAAAAATAATAAACTAAATTATCCAAAATAATAAAAATTAAACCTAATCGAATAGCCCTATAAAAACAAAAAAGCAACCCCAAAATAAAAACACCCCCTAACTAACAATGAAATACCAATAGCCCTTAAAAGGGCCTTTTGTAGGGCATTGCCCAAAGTTAAACAGCTCTTTTCTTCATAAATGGAAAGAGTCCACAGCTGCATTCATTACTTTTTGGAAAAAAGAACTTGGCCACTAGGAAGAGGCAAAGACACCCCTGCCAAAGGCTTAAATACTCCTCCCACTCCCCTCATCCCCCAGTCATTCTTTGCCTTTCATCCCAGGAGGTTGGCAGAGAAGTGTCAGAAGTTTGAGATAGTCTCTTATGGAGGGTAGTACTCTTCGGCATGGGACTGGAGTTTAAGTAGTCCTATCAGCCTCTCAGTGAGATCATGGATGAAAGTTAGAGTCCGGAGATGCATGGAGAGTCTTTCTGCAAAACCATCCCGACTCATATTAACAGCTCCACAAGCAATCAGCGTTGACAAGTTTTGCTACCGGCTTTCTTCTCTCAAGTCCATGGCAGAGGCAACGCTACTATCTGTCACACTCGAAGGGCTGTGTTCCTGTTCCATGACGTAGATTCCGGTAAGATCGTTTCATTTTACTTTTTCATGAATGTATTGTATTACTTACCAGTGTGGAGGAGGTGACGTAGCTACAGCCCATGGAGGTGTGTGAGCTGTTGACCAATCATAGCCTTAGAAAATCGACATGGTAGAAAAGTGCAAATGGCGGGGTGCCAGCTTGGAGGAAATCGAGCCAACTTCGTAAAACACAGGTAGAGAGAAGCAGCACTCCAAAAAAATAATAGGATAAAATCCAAAAGCTTTATTCATATACACTTAAAACAGAGTTTGTGCAACACAGCACAGCACAATGCAAAATCAAAAATGGAGAGGGGAGCTGAGTCCTAACATGTTTCGTGCTATGCAGCACTTAATCATAGGATCCTACCTGTGTATTACTTACCACCTTGAGGGACTAACTATAATCAGGGTCTCAGTGAGGCTCCTTTTGTATCTTGGAATCAAGGGTTAAAAGGGCAGTCTACCATAGAATTGTTATTGTTTTAAAAGATAGATAATCCCTTTATTACCCATTCCCCAGTTTTGCATAACCAACACTGTTATATAATATACTTTTTACCTCTGTGATTACCTTGTATCTAGGAACCTTCTTCCAGCCCCCTGATCACATGACTGTGCTAAATCTGTGCTAAAACTTAAATAACCCCCTGTGCCTGAACACAGTGTTATCTATAGGGCCCACGTGTACTTTCTGTCTCTTTGTGTTGAAAAGAGATTTAAAAAGCATGTGATAAGAGGCAGTCCTCAAAGGCTTAGAAATTAGCATATGAGCCTACCTATGTTTAGTTTAAACTAAGAATACCAAGAGAAAAAAGCAAATTTGATGATAAAAGTAAATTGGAAAGTTGATTAAAAGTAAAAGTCCTATTTGAATAATGAAAGTTTAATTTATACTAGACTGTCCCTGTAATATCTCCTAAGGGGGGTTATTGAACAGAGTTTTTTTTTTTAATCATGTTTGTTATGTGATTCAACCTGCTTATGTGTAGTGTTACTTTGGCTTGAGGGCTTGTGGAACATAATGGCCTTGGTAGTGACACGGCATTTACGGTCGGGCGTGCTTTTTTTGGACTGTACGGCCTACCTTGTGACTGGTCATGGTTTTGCCTCTCCAGTTCCGCATTCCTGACTGTGTGGCGACGGAAAGATTCTGGCCCGCTGCTGTCTGGTGCTAGGAGGTGGTGAGTGCCCCAGCCATTGGGGGTGTAAAGTGCCATTTAGATTTATTTGTCTAATTTAGTCCAAACTTTTTGTATTCATTCCCAGTTATGGAGGACTCTGATGTTGAGATTCAAGTGGTCTCTGATTCAGATTCTACTTATTGTGACGAATATGAACTGGCCCAGATGACGCATGACAGTCCGTTATGTTCCGAAGGCCGTTCTAGTGGGCCAAATTCCTCAGGACCAGGGAATCAATGGATCGCTGAGCTATCCGCCTCTGGGGGTTCTGTCCCTCGAGTGGCGAGTTCCCTAACACTTTCTGTTGCTACACGTGCGGGTGACCCAAATTATGCTTATCCTTTCCTGGAGGGGGGTTTGTTCCCTTTCGGAGGTTGTGGCACGTTTCCATATCCAAATTCTTATGGCGTTGGAACATATACAGCTTCCAGATGTCTGCTTAAGATTGTGTTCATGTTCCATCAACCCGGGTTCCCTAGGCATGGGATGGCCCGTTCGTTTATCCGAGGGAGCGACTGGTCCTGAGGTTCTAGTGGAGGTGTGCTGTGTTTTTCATTACAAACTGGCACACCTTCATGTTCTGCTACGGCACATTCTGGCGTTGTTGGAGGATCCCATCCTTAATGGATATAGGGGTTCTGGGTCTTCCTCTCTGAATAGCTCTAAGAATTAATTATAAGGGGATGAATTAATCTTCTTATAATCTCATTTGAGTATCTTTTCCTATCTGAGCTTGGTCGAGCAGTGTTCCATTGGGCTGGTCCTGCGAGTGTACCTGTTGTCATTGGGCGTTAACCTACGGGTTGCCTTTCTTTTCTTATTAATCTGGTTACGATGTCTTTTATTTGATTTTACAAGCTCATGTTTTGTTTTATATTCCTTCGGGAATTTTCTCTTTTGGAATTGATACTCGCTATTTCATGATCGCACTAGTTACTTCTACGGACGTTGTTCTGGGGACGTGTTAGTCCTCTGTTTGTTGTTTATGCTCTCTTCCTAGTGGTGTATCTCAGCCTTGCAAGTAAGGCCTAAATTTGGCACGTAGCGCCTGTCTGCCTGGCTGGTCCAGTTTTGGCGCTGAGTGCTTGCATTACTGTTTGTGTTTGTTTATTATCTTGTTATTACAAGTTTCAACTAAGCATTCTGGGAGGACTTGCGGATCCGTGGGGCATGGGGGACTGGTTCAGTCCTCATCAGCTCCGAGCTGGTCATTTGGAACTCGGTTGAGTTTCAGTCCGTCACACTCCGTAGGTTCCGATTCTTCGGGATAGGGTGTTTTTCCTTCCCTGCGTGGGTTGAGGATTGGAGGTTTTGGACCTCTTTGCCGCCGTTTTTGGGTGTTCTTGCCTTCCCAGGGCTCTTGGACATTTTCTTTTTTGGGGACTCTTCCTTAGGGTCGAGATCTCTGGTCTGGGTATATTTTCTTCTTAGCGGTTGAGGCCGCAATATGGGAGGGCCTTGTGGACTCCTTATTCTGGGGGTTTGCGTTCCTTATTGGGATAATTGGCTATTTTTCTTATCCTAGCTATGTCTAGGGGTTGTTTCCGAGGTTGGGATGCTATGCATTCTTATTCTCTGGATGCTGTCCTCTGGGTTTGTAGATTATGAGGCCTAGCCTTATTGACTCGCTCTTTGGGTGACTTTGTCCCTGATGTTTTCCCCTTCATTATGGAAGTGTGGGTATTATAGCCTGTTGGGCTTAGAATATTCTCGGTTCTGGCGTGCCCTATTGTTTTTTGGAGTTGGACTTCTGTACGGGGTGTTCTCTTCCCCTTGGGTTGGGATTTTTTGTGTGAGTCTTTAAAACGTTCTACGGGTTGGTCTTACTTCCCGGTGTAGTCTGTTTTTTCTACAGAGAAGGTATGGTGTTCCCTGGGGTATTGTTTGTCTGTACAATCTGGGGCTCGGGGTTCTTTTAGGAAATTTTTATTTTCTAGGTCTGGTCCAAAAGCCCTTATTCTCCAGGGAATGTGGAGTATTTCTTATGGTCTTAATAGTTGTGCTGCTAGCAGCTGGGCCAGGAGCTCTGTGTGCTTAAGCTCCTTGTGGCCTGTCTTGTTCTTGAGGGTATGTGCTTTCCTTTTGGAGAGTTCCTTTTTCATGTTCATCAGGGGTGCCTGGATGATTTTCGTTCGGCTCTACTTCTGGCTTGGCCTTGTGAGCGTGGGCGCCGTCCTTGTCTGTGCCCTTCCCTTAAAGGGAAGCGCTGTCTTGTCTGTAGGAGGGGGGACAGGTTGCCCTGTTAAGAGGGTGATTCTATTTCTGGGATTGTTCTTTTCTGTCTGTGATTTTGCAGTTTCCATTCTGGACCGCATAGTTCCACTTATCTTTATAGGTTCTCCTTTGGAGTGCCCGTTGTGGGTGCTATGTGGAGTCTGCCATTGGGTGTCAGGCTAGATTCATTAGACTTCTGTCTTTTCTACCTATCGCTATGGGGATCTTACTTGGAAGTATCTGTAGGTGCTTTTGGAAGGCTTCCGAGCTCTGTTGGGGTGTCTGGGGGCATCCTTTCTGTCTTTTCTTTCTATGGGGGCTGGTGATTGGGGCCCTTCTGTTCCCTTGTATTTTAGTCCTGTTGCTTGTCTGGTCGGGTGTGGACTAGGATTTGAGATGAGCAGTGTTTCATCGCTTTGTAGAGGTCTAGAGAGCCTTTGTTTGAGGTTCTGGTCTCCTTGTTGCCCGGCTACGTGTGTTGGCCTTGCGGCCTTGAATATCCTGAGTGTACCCACTAGTTGGTGGATGTTACTCTATCTTTGGCTACCTTTTACTTGCCTGCAAGTGTTTCCTTTTTCAGTCATCTTGGTATGACTGTTGCGTTTGGTGCTCAGAGGCTGCTTCTCTGGGGTTATCACACATGTTGAGTTTCTGGCGACTTGGGAATTGCTCTGATTTTTTCAGAAAAGTTTGCTTCTCTGTTCTGCTTCCAGATCCAATCTTGTGGTTCAGTGCTGCCGGGGTCTGGGAGTTGCCTTCCCTTGTTTTGGGAAACCTTGGGGTCCCTGTGAACATGGCTCGTTTTTTGGGTTTCACTTTTATTTGGATTTTATTGCGCTCTGTTTAAGGTTTTCTGGGAATCCTTGTTATTCCTCCATATCCTCTCATTTTGGGAGTTTTCCGTTGTCTCCCTTTCTATGAAGGTGTGTGTTATTGAGGTTTGTCCTTTGGGTGATGGTGTCTTCTGGAGGAGTGTTGGCTCAGTTGCGTCCGTTTGCGTGCTCTAGTTTGGCTTGTGGACTATCTCTGGGTCAGTGTCCCTGGGGCCGTGTTTTCAAATGTTTTCTGGCTTTGGACGAAGCAGAATTTTTTCTGGGGTAGTGGATTTAGGTTTGGTGCCTTCAGAATGGGCTGCCTTTTGTACCCTCTTTGTACCCTCCCGTTTTAGCATTCAGTGTCCTCTATAGCTTGGGTATTGTTTTCCCAAAAGTAATGAATGCAGCTGTGAATTCTTTCTGTTTAAGAATAAAAACATAAATTATGCTTACCTGATAATTTCCTTTTCTTCAGATGGAAAGAGTCCACAGCTCCCCATCCGTGTTTTTATGGGGGCGTCTGGGATTTTGTTCTTCTGGCACCTTTTTACCCTGATGTTTCTTCCTCTGTTCCTTGTTCCTCGGCAGAATGACTGGGGGATGAGGGGAGTGGGAGGAGTATTTAAACCTTTGGCTGGGGTGTCTTTGCCTCTTCCTGGTGGCCAGGTTCTTATTTCCCAAAAGTAATAAATGCAGCTGTGGACTTTTTCCATCTAAAGAAAAGAAAATTATCAGGTAAGCATAATTAATGTTTTTACCTACAAAATTTACAAATTTCCCCCTAAAAGTAAACCCCCCACCCAACCAACCCCCCCAAAGTAAAAAACAAAGTCTAAAAAAAAAACTAAGCTACCCATTGCCCCTAAAGGGGCATTTGTATGGGCATTGCATTTAAAAGGGCATTCAGCTCTTTTGTGCCCATTAAAATAAAAAAGCCCTAATCTAGAAAAAAAAAAAACACCCAAAAAAATAAAACACTAACCCCAGAAAATGTACTCACCCTTCCTGAAGTCCAGGTGGAGCAAAGTCTTCATCCAGACGACGAAGATCTTCTTCCAGGGCAGCACCATCTTCTATCTTCTTCCCGCAGGTGCGGAGTGGCCTTCGGCGACGTGGATCCTCTTCATGTGATTGTCCGCCACACACTCAAGCTTAAATGCAAGGTACTCCTTTTATATTGGGGTACCGTTGCATTCCTATTGGCTGAAATATTCAAATCAGCCAATAGGATGATTGCTGCTTAAATCCTTTTGGCTGTTTTTTGGGTGGGTTTTTATTTTAGTTTAGGAATGGGCAGTAAAAGAGCTGAATGCCCTTTTAAGGGCAATGCCCATACAAATATCCCTTTAGGGGCAATGGGTAGCTTAGGTTTTTTTTTAGACTTAGGTTTTTTTTATTTTGAGGGGTTGGTTGTGGAGGTTTACTGTTAGGGGGGCTTTGTAGTTTTTAGGTAAAAGAGCTGTTTAACTTAGGGCAATGCCCTACAAAAGACCCTTTTAAGGGCTATCAGCAGTTTATTGTTAGGTTAGGGGGTGTTTTTATTTTGGGGGGCTTGTTTGTTTTTATAGGGCTATTAGATTAGGTGTAATTTTTATTATTTTGGATAATTTCGTTTATTATTTTTTGTAATCTTAGAGTTTTTTATTTTTTGTAATGTAATTTTTTTTGTATTTTTTCATAGTTAGGATTTTTTTAATTTGTAATTTAGTTTTTTGTATTTTTCTTTAATTTTATTGTTTTAAAATAGTAATGTTAGGTTACTTTATAGTTTTTTTTATTTCACAGGTAAGTTTTTATTTATTTAAAGATAGTTATATTGTAAATTTAATTTAAAATTAGGGGGGCATTAGATTTAGGGGCTAATAGTTTAATTTAGTGTGTTGTGATGTGGAGGGCCGGTGGTTTAGGGGTTAATAGGTTTATTATAGTAGTTGCTATGTGGGAGGCCGGCGGTTTAGGGGTTAGTAGATTTATTATAGTAGTTGCGATGGGGGCCGGCGGTTTAAAGGTTATTAGGTTTATTTAGTGTCGGGGAGTGGCGGATTAGGAAATTAAAGAGTGCTCAATAAGTAAAGAATTTATTGGAACATGCCAACAAATCTATACAGGTCACAATCAGAATAACCTAACATGTTTCACGCAGTTACACCTGCGCTTCATCAGAAGCCCATTAAAACTACTTTACACTGGACTTGTTACATCTAACCAATTGTTTGGGATATGGAGCCGATATACTCAAGCGCTACTATGAATCTACACGCCCACTAGCTATAGCAAGGAACCAATCCTGGGTCATTTAGGGGGAGCACACGCCGCCACGACATAGGAGTTTGTTAAGCCGCGACAAGTTGGCTCGGAAAACGCCGGGCTAACACCCCACATTGACGGATGCCATTTGGGTATTTGTCCGATTCATGCTACTAAGGCTCCTAGAGGTACGTTTAAAGGATCCCATTGCTTACTTGTGGGATACCTCTAGTACCTAAAAACATAAGTGGATATACTTCCAATGGATAGCGCAGCCTTTCAAGCGCAACATAAAACATCGCAAACAAATTTTGCTCGACTGGGGATTTGAAGTAAAGTGTTAGAGTTAAAATAAAAGTATAAAAAAGAGATAAATAAAATATATGGCACCGTAAAAAAAAGCGGACCTCATTCTCTGAACGTTTTTTGCCATCCACTTGTAATAACTGATTTTGCGTTATTCTTTGAGTGGGACCCAGCACAAGATTACCCAGTGCTCTCAATCATGCTCCACTTGTAATCTAGACCATTAACAGTAAAGTGAATAAAACTTCATATGGGTTTTACTTTTGCAAAATCCAGTGGTTAAAGACACACACAACACCTTGTAATTACAACAGTCAGCTGAGTGTGGACATTTTCTGAATGTCTTAACAGCCAGAACATTAAACACCTCTTACCTTTGTGTAAAATGTGCTTGTCCCACTCTCCCTAGAGTAGCCAAGAAGCTGATGTTGTCACCTGCGAATGTTGCAAATCAAGTAGCTGTTTAGGCAATCTGCAGCATTTTGAAAACCTATGTTACAGATTTGCCCTTTGGCCTCCCTAGGGAGCATGGGACAAAAGCACAATTCTTACACTAAAGAAGAAAAACTGCTCCAAATGAAAGAGAATGCTCAATAAGTAAAGAATTTATTGGAACATGCCAACAAATCTATACAGCTCACAATCAGAATAACGTAACATGTTTCACCCAGTTACACCTGCGCATCATCAGAAGCCCATTAAAACTACTTTACACTGGACTTGTTACATCTAACCACTTGTTTGGGATATGGAGCCGATATACTCAAGCGCTACTATGGACCTACACCCCCACTAGCTATTGCAAGGAACCAATCCTGGGTCATTTAGGAGGAACACACTCCCCCACGACATAGGAGTTTGGAAAGCTGCGACAAGCTGGCTCGGAAAACGCCGGCTAACACCCGACATTGACGGATGCCATTTGGGTATTTTGTCCGAATCATGCTACTAAGGTTTTTAGAGGTACATTTAAAAGATCCCATTGCTTACTTGTGGGATACCTCTAGTACCTAAAAACATAAGTGGATTTCTTAACATGAACACTTGAATTACTTGATATATGCCTGGAAATTTACTACCACATTAATACGAGTGGACGAAATCTTTATTTCTGCATTCATAATACTTTTTTACAAAGCTGCTAGACTGCTTTTAAACTAGTAGGGGACTTCGAGCAATTGAAGAAACATTTTTTTCCCTCTTATTATCTTTAATTCTTACACTAAAACAAGACATGTTTAATGTTTTAACACTTCCTTTGCAAAGCCTTGCTTGGGTCTGGATTTCATGGAAAGCACTCCAGGCTCTCTGTAGGGAGCGTATAAAAGCTACAAATTTCAGGTTTAATTCAAGTAAAACAAATAATGAAAGTGCATTGCAAAGTTGCGTTGTGGAGCACATAAATATTAGTTCTATTGAGTGTTAACATTGCAATGAATAGCTCTTTTATTTTTGCTCACATATTACAAGTTGAAAGTAATATATAAGAGCTCAAGCGAAAGTCTAGTGCGAACTAACATCTGTATGTCTGAAAGCTCAGGTTCGCTAAATCCCTCACATAATAGATTTTCATCTGGAGTTAAAAAAAACGTATGCCTTTAGTAGCTTTTAAACTATGACTTTCTGTTGAAATATATATGTTTAAAACACTGCACACATGCATAAATGCACATACATACATATGTAAACACACATATACATACAGAAAATCTTGACAGGTGGATGGTATTATGAATTAGCCTGGTGGAGGTAGTGTAATACTTAAAATATTATACTATTTTCTGTTATTAATAAATGTTACTTAAGCTATCCAAAGCATAAATTAATTGCATAATTTAACTTAAATTGGTTTAAAAAAAATTTGTGTAACAAACATTGAAAGAGTATAATATTAGCTAATTTTAATTTTAATTGTTTAATAGTCTAATAGTCCCTTCCTTTTGACAGTTAGAGCACACCTAGAGATAGGGTTGTAAAATGGCAGAATTTGATCTCAATGAGGAAAGGGAAAAATGGTCAGATAAAATAGAGAAAGACACAATAGAGCTCAAATCCAAAAGTTCCAACACTAATGCAATTAATGCCTTATGGTTTGAATCATTGAAAAAAACTTTTAAAAAGCCCTAAAGAAACAGATGAAAAAACAGTGGAATGTGGGCATGATAAATGTCTATAATGATAATAAAGTAGTCCCCAGGGGTTTGATGATTAAATTATTTCCCTCATATGATATGTCTGAGAACTTTAAAAGTAAATGGGGGGGGGGGGGCATTCTTACTGATTGTTCTATCAGATTAATAAAACTGATGGTGAAGTATGAAACTGAAAAGGTGAAACTTATAACAACTGAAATTAAAAAAATCACTTCAGAATTAAAAATGTTTGACAAAAAAGAGGAAGAGATGGATAAATTATCTATATCCATCTCCGTAAAGAAGGAAAGGAAGATCAATAGATATCTTCTGGACTATCAGAATAACAAAGTATATAATTGGTCCAAAAATAATAATTCGGATAAAGAATGTGTTAATAGCACAACTCATCTCACCACACCAATAATTGCCATCCCTTTAGATACACAAGAAGGGGAAGAAAGAAGGCTAGGAAGTTCTATTCACTCCAGACCTCAACAACACCAAACCAGCAGAGGTCAGGACAGGGGACAGAGGAAGAAAAATTATTAATTATCAATCTAACCAATAAAAATGTGTCATCAGTCTATATATCTGTACTTCAAAAAGGGTTACATTTTGTTTCCACAAAAGTTTTTTTTTTTAAATAAGGTGTGTAGTGATATTAATAACCTAACTGTGTCAAAAACTTCCCAAAATTTGACTAATGATGAAACAGTTGCAATGAAGGATATAGTGATTGTAGGATGTAGTAATAAAATCCAGTGACAAAGGGTGTTATATAGGGTTTTATGGCTGAAAGAGATGTATGAAAAAGAGGCAATTAATCAACTACTTAACACCAAGAACTGTAGGAAACTGTTCTCAAATCCTTTCTCTGATTTTCTAGTGAAGTACAATATAATTATCAATGAAGCATTTAATGAGGGCACACTAGATGACCATGAAAAAGAATATCTTATGATGCAAAATCCCAGGTTAGCTACAATATACTTTCTTCCCAAAATTCACAAGAATTTGACCAATCCCCCAGGGAGACCAATAGTCTCTGGTAATCTTTGATTATGTCAAAAAGCCAGCAGATATGTTGACACAAGGTTGAGAAATATGGTATATAATCTACCATCATACACCAGGGATACTATGGATGTCTTGAACAAAATAAATGACAAGGAGTTAAATCCTGAGACGATACTAGTAACAGTTGATGTAGAGTCTTTCTATACGAGCATAGAGACTGAATGGGGCATGAAGGTTATATCTTATTTCTTGAACCTAGACCTTACTCTCACAGCGATGGGCACAGCTTTTGCACCGACATATACCAACTAATATATAGGGTGGTGGGAGACCACAATTGTATTTAATGAAAACATTGCAGAATTCACTAAGTATATTGGACTATGGACTAGATATAGATGATATTATTGTGTTCTGGGAAGGTCCCTTGGAGGTTCGTCATACATTTTTGTCACCTTGAATTCTAATAAGTGGTTGCGACTTACAGTTCATCATGATATGAAAAATGTGATTTTTTTTGGATATAGTTATCGCAAAATCAGAATGCAATATAATTAGAAATGAGGCCTACAGAAAACCTACATCCACTAATAGCACACTGTTAGCAAGTAGTAATCACTCACTCTTCCATTTGGAGAATATCTAAGGCTGAGGAGAAATTGCTTTGATTTGAATTCTTTTAAAGAAGCAGCCTCAGAGTTAAGACAGAGGGGTAGATTTATCAAGCAGCGGATGCTGGAGTCTACCCCCGAAGTATCCGGCTCCATGGAAACTTAAGTTAAGAAGCAGCAGTCATAAGACCGCTGCTCCTTAACTCATCTGCCACCTCTGAGGTGGTGGACAGCAATCATCCCAATCAGATACAATTTTGATGATTGACACTACCTGCTAGAGGCCGTAAATGTGCAGGGGGCGGCATTGCATAAGCATTTCACCAGAAATGCTTGTGCAATGTTAAATGCTGACAGCATATGCTGTCAGCATTTAGCGATGTCAGGCGGACTTCAATCACCACATCGAATCATGTCAGCCCGCAAGTTGATAAATCGGCCCCAGAGACTTCTTTCTAGAGGCTACAGTGGGAGATCCTTATTCAGAACATATCATAAGGCCCTAAACTACAATAGAAATTAACTTCTTACTCCTAAGATAAAAAGTATAAACCAGAATGATGAGATTTCTTACCATACATTCAACACACTCAAGAGATTTATCTATTTTACAAAAACATTGGCAGATTCACTAAAGTGATCCCATTACTAATTATATAGTGTTAGACAGCCCCAAGATTACCTATAGAAGGGGTTCTAAGCTTAAAAAATAAATGGGTTACAAATATGGCAAGAGAAAACCTCTATTTAGTTGATCTATACCTTGTGAACATTGCAAAGCTTGCAAACTTGTGTAAAAAGCAAGAAATTGTGGATAGGTTTGGCTATAAACATAAAACGAGACAATATATTATTTCTCAAAGTAAAAATTTAATTTACTGCATAACAGGTGGATGTGAGAATTTTTACTATGTAGGATTGTCCACTAGAAGTTTGGGCACAAGGATAATACAGCAACTATGCAATATTAGGAATGCTTAAAAGGATTTGGATAAGGGTAAACAGATAACATCAGTATCATGACATTTGTATTACTATCACAAAGGAAATGAAAATCACTTAAAATGCTGGGGACTGGAACAATTCAATCTAGGCATCAGATGTGGAGATCCTACAAGTCTATTACTAAAAAAAGAGACCAAATGGATTTACCTTTTTAATAGCATACACCCTAGAGGGATGAATGAGAATAATAATTATTGGGTGTTTCTATAAAGGGATATTTCTATCATTAATCCTGTAGTTTCTCTGTACAATAATGCGTATTAGTGAAAAATAGGGGCATTTTTTACCCATCCTATATTATAAAAGACAAGAGTTTGTCTGAAGCCGTCATGCGCAGTTCAGACAAACTCTTGCAGCTGATCGCACGCGCACCCTTGGCCAGCTGTTGATACTTCGCACGCGCGCACTCTCCCACCCACTTAGCATGTTTGTTTCTGACAAAACTGATGTGAGCACTTTGACCCCCCTTGCTGAATGCGCACGCACCCTCGCACCCACTTAACGTAGCTCACAAAACTGATTTGAGCACTTTCACCGCGCGCAGATGACCCCCCTTGCAGAATGCGCACGCACCCTCGCACTCACTTAGCCGCACGCGCACGCGAACCCTAGCCGTTTACATGACCCACTTAGCCTATCACACAATGCGCACGCGCACGCGAACCCACGCGCACGCAACTAGCCGTTGAAAGCGTCGCGAGGCATAATACATTGCGCATTTCTATTGCACTGGCACTGAGAAAGGTCATTATTTGAAAGCTCCGCAATTAGCAAAAAAAACATATCTACATTTAACAAAAAACAAAAAACCTCTTTACTTTAAACATTTGCTCTTTAGTTTAAAAGAATTGGGTCTTGAAATTTTAGTTTAAAAAAAAAATTGTTGAAAAAAAAATGCCCTCAGGACTTATGTATGTGCTACATAGCACATATTAAAAACAATTACCTCAGGACTTATGCTCAGGACTTAGGACTTATGTATGTGCTACATAGCACATTGTAAAAAAAATTACCTCAGGATTTATGTATGTGCTACATAGCACATAGTAAAAAAATTACCTCAGGACTTATGCTCAGGACTTAGGACTTATGTATGTGCTACATAGTACATAGTAAAAAAAAATGGGGGCAGAGAGCCAAAGAGAAGGGGGGGGGGGCAGAGAGCCAAAGAGAAGGGGGGGGGCAGAGAGCCAAAGAGAAGGGGGGGGGGGCAGAGAGCCAAAGAGAAGGGGGGGGGGCAGAGAGCCAAAGAGAAGGGGGGGGGGGGGCAGAGAGCCAAAGAGAAGGGGGGGGGCAGAGAGCCAAAGAGAAGGGGGGGGGCAGAGAGCCAAAGAGAAGGGGGGGCAGAGAGCCAAAGAGAAGGCGGGGGGCAGAGAGCCAAAGAGAAGGCGGGGGGGGGCAGAGAGCCAAAGAGAAGGGGGGGCAGAGAGCCAAAGAGAAGGGGGGGGGGCAGAGAGCCAAAGAGAAGGGGGGGGGGGGGCAGAGAGCCAAAGAGAAGGCGGGGGGGGCAGAGAGCCAAAGAGAAGGCGGGCAGAGAGCCAAAGAGAAGGGGGGGGGCAGAGAGCCAAAGAGAAGGGGGGGGCAGAGAGCCAAAGAGAAGGGGGGGGCAGAGAGCCAAAGAGAAGGGGGGGGGGCAGAGAGCCAAAGAGAAGGGGGGGCAGAGAGCCAAAGAGAAGGGGGGGGGCAGAGAGCCAAAGAGAAGGGGGGGGGGGCAGAGAGCCAAAGAGAAGGGGGGGGGAGAGAGAGCCAAAGAGAAGGGGGGGGGAGAGAGAGCCAAAGAGAAGGGGGGGGAGAGAGAGTCAAAGAGAAGGGGGGGAGAGCCAAAGAGAAGGGGGGGGGAGAGCCAAAGAGGGGGGAGAGAGAGAGCCAAAGAGGAAAAAGAGCCAAAAAGGAGAGAGAGCCAAAGAGGGGGGAGAGAGAGCCAAAGAGGGGGGAGAGAGAGCCAAAGAGGGGGGGGGGGGAGAGAGCCAAAGGGGGGGAGGAGAGAGCTAAAGGGGGGGAGAGCCAAAGAGGGGGGAGAGAGAGAGCCAAAGAGGAAAGAGAGCCAAAGAGGAGAGCAAAAGAGGGGAGAGAGACAAAGAGGGGGGAGAGAGACAAAGAGGGGGGGGGCAGAGCCAAAGAGGGGGGGAGAGCCAAAGAGGTGGGGAGAGAGCCAAAGAGGGGGGGAGAGCGCCAAAGAGGGGGGAGAGAACAAAAGAGGGGGGGAGAGAGCCAAAGAGGGGAGGGGAGAGAAAAAGAGGGGGGGGAGAGAGCCAAAGAGGGGGGGGAGCCAAAGGGGAGGGGGGAGCCAAAGGGGAGGGGAGAGCCAAAGAGGGGGGAGAGAGAGAGCCAAAGAGGGGGGAGAGAGAGCCAAAGAGGGGGGAGAGAGAGCCAAAGAGGGGGGAGAGAGAGCCAAAGGGGGGGGGAGCCAAAGAGGGGAGAGATAGAGCCAAAGAGGGGGGGGGAGCCAAAGAGGGGGGAGAGAGAGCAAAAGAAAGGATGGAGAGAGCCAAAGAGGGGAGAGAGAGAGCAAAAGAGGGGAGAGAGAGCAAAAGAGGGGAGAGAGAGAACAAAGGAGAGGGGGGAGAGAAAGCAAAAGAGAGGGGGGAAAGAAAGCAAAAGAGAGGGGGGAAGAGAGAGCAAAAGAAAGGGGGGAGAGAGCAAGGGGTGGGACCGCTGTTCTGAAAAAAATGGCCCGTGTACACGGGCTTTAGTACTAGTTTCATTAAATATTCGACACGTAGAAGTATAAGCATTTTCTGCATATTGTCCAGTAAACCAGCAAGAATATAAGTTGATTCAGCTCCTTTTTGTTATTGCTTATTAAACATCTCTATTAGTTTTGATTACATTATCGTTTAATTCAATTTCCCCATAGGAATTAATGGAGTTGGTAGGCCCTTTTCTGATTGGTAGGAGTTTTGCGGTCCGAAAGGATCTGAATAGGAACTGTAAATTCCAGCACAGTTTTTAATGAAGTCTATGGGGAAGGTAGGCGCCTCTCCTATTGGTCGCTATGATGTTTGTCTTGGCGGACCTGTTTGAGGACCGCCTTGTTCGACCGTTACTTAATTTTAAGCGCGTTTTTTCAAAACATACCATTTTAATTAAGCAGCTATTTTCCGATTGGTTGCCATTCTATTTTAAAAATTAGGAAGCCTGCGCTGAGGATTTTTTTATAGATTTGTTTGAAAAAGGCTTGTGTATAGGCCGCACCATGTTACCTTTCTCTTGTCTTTTCTTTTTCCCCCTTTTCCTTTTTGGTACCACTGGAGGTTTTTAAGGGGTGTCCCCACCTGATGCTGATGTCTCCTGCTATTGGCATCCCTCTCTGACTTGACCAATGGTGTTGGTTACCAGTGGTGCAGGTTACCTTCCTAAACAATACATTTGTTACCACTTGGAGATTAGTGATTATAGCTCGCCTTTCAATATACTATAACTTTATTTAGAAATCAATGTTAACATTGTTAAAGGTTTCTCTGGTATACTGACAACACAACCTTATCTATCCTGAAATTTACATTTTTTTTCTTCTATTTTTAAGTTCTAAAACTTTTAATTTGTAGCTTCCTTCATAATGTGGAACGTTCATTTAAGCCCCAAAATGAATATCAAAACGTCACAAAAACTTTTAAGACATCCAAGTTTAGACTTATTTTTGTAGAAAATCTTGCATGTTTCTACGTCAGACACAATGTGAACAACATTGTATAAATTATATTTTCATGTACTTAAGTAACTGTTCCGTTTCTTAGATACGTTTGTTGTACAGCTCGTAATACGCAAATTGAAGATGAATATCTTCATTTGATTGGGAAACTATGTTCTGAGAGAAAATCTCATGTGATATGTCACGAGGTGTCTGAAACAGAGTAAATTTGGAAAAAGAACAAAAAAAAAAAAAAAAAATTGATTCTGGGTCATCAAAATAATAAATAAAATTAAATTAAACAGACAGAAAAATTTGCTTACACAACCTGATATAGTCTTTCTTAAAGGGATACTAAACCCATTTTTTTTCTTTCATGATTCAGACAGAGCATGAGATTTTAAGCAACTTTCTAATTTACTCCTATTATCAATTTTTCTTTGTTCTCATGCTATCTTGATTTGAAAAAGCAGTACTGTAAGCTTTAGAGCCAGCCCATTTTTTGTTCAGCACCTGGGTAGCATTTGCTGATATGTGGCTAAATGTAGCAAACCAATTAGCAAGCGCTACCCAGGTGCTGAACTAAAAATGGGCTGGCTCCTAACCTTTCATTACTGCTTTTTCATATCAAGATAACATGAGAACAAAGAAAAATTGATAATAGGAGTAAATTAGAAAGTTGCTTAAAATTGCCTGCTCTGTCTGAATCATGAAAGAAATTTTTTTTGGGGTTAGTTGTTTTTTAATTGCATGTTAAAAAACAATGTACTTGAATTTGTTGAAAAAAAAAAATGAAACTATGTATATTGTTTGCCTACTTCTAATTCAACCATATTTATCAAGCTCCGTACGGAGCTTGAAGGGCCGTGTTTCTGGCGAGTCTTCAGACTCGCCAGAAACACAAGTTATGAAGAAGCGGACTAAAGACCGCTGCTCCATAACCCTGTCCGCCTGCTCTGAGCAGGCGGACAGGAATCGCCGGAAATCAACCCGATCGAGTACGATCGGGTTGATTGACACCTCCCTGCTGGCTGCCGATTGGCCGCGAGTCAGCAGGGGGCGGCGTTGCACCAGCAGCTCTTGTGAGCTGCTGGTGCAATGTTAAATGCGGAGAGCGTATTCTGGTAAACTGCTTGTGCAATGCCGCCCCCTGCAGATTCATAGCAGCCCGATGTCGGGTGTCAATCAGCCCGATTGTATAGGACCGGGCGGATTGAAGACCACAGCTTAAGAGGCAGTGGACAAGATATGGCGCAGCGGTCTTTAGACCGCTGCTTTATAACTACTGTTTCCGGCTTGCCTGAAGGCTCGCGCGGAAACAGGGGCATCAAGCTTTATTCGGAGCTTGATAATTCGGCCCCCAGGACTCTGAACCACATAACTCTTGCTCTGCTTATTGTATTTACACTGATCTCTGTTGGTGAAATTACAGACAAATGATTATATTCTGCTCACAAAACATACAGCTGTATTAACCAATTAACCTGGTAATAAACATAAAGCATTGTTTTTTGCTTCATTTACTATAGATGCCATAGGAATCCTTACATGATGAGTTAATGTTAAAGGAGAACAACAAAGCTGTAGATGAAAGCTAATTTTGTGAACAGTAACAATTATTTCCTTGATTTCAGATTTGAGATACAATAGAGGCTGCCGTTAGTACACTATTTACATTGAAGAAGTCGGGAAAATATCCAGCACCTGGTTCATCTATAATTGAGCATTAATCATTTATGAAATGCATGTTTTTTTTACATTAATGGTTCATGATTTATTATAGGGTTATATAAACAGGCGAAACAGCTGTTTTATTTCAGGCCTAATGTTTAAGTTGCTTGTGCTGAACAATTTGTGACTTGTATGTGATGTCACCGCACGTAACGGGAAGCCCCGGCGATGCCTGTCACTATATAGGCCCGATCGTCGGGTTGGGAGTCGGTGGGAGCCCCCAGATTGCTGAAAAGGTGGTTGAGTGCTAGCGATGGCTTAGTCGTCGTTAGCACTCAAGGGGTTAAAGCTATGCAAACAAGAAGCTACAGTAGAATTTACAATCCCAGTAAGGGTGCAAGATATTCATATTAAAATGTTAATATTCATTTTCACTTGCTTTTGTGTAATCAGAGATAAAATAAGGAATCCATTGTGTATAGAGAGAGAAAAAAAAGATAATGATGTCTGTTCTCCCTGCGAGCACAGCCCACTTAAATAGGTTCTGGTTTCAATATGCCAAAAGCACGTTTTATTATGTATTGTTAATCACAATACCATACTTGTTATATTTTTACAATATTTTTACAATATTTTAGTAAAAGGCTGAATACATTTATAGTATACGCTGTCTTGAATATATTTTATCATTTGTTAAACCAAATCTATACATAATGGATATATATGCTTAAAGGGATTTAGAAGTTCATCAAAAATTTATAGCGGTTAAAACTATTGCTACAAATTATTTGTATTGCGAGATATCCACTATATTGCAAGCTATATATCACACACGTACTAAAGCCCTTTATGTGGTGCTCCCTTTCAATAACTTTTCCTTTCTGATTTGAAATGACTATATTGAGCAGTCATTCTCCTTAGAAGTTGAGCAAGTATGTCTAATTTTTGGCACTGTCCACTACTCCTAGCCTCTTTACTGAAAAATTTGAATCAGCCAATAGGAATTAGGGCTGCTAAATTACTATTGGCTATTCAAATCAGCCAATAGGATTTAAGCCGCTCTCATTCTATTCAACTGTAAGTGGATTGTTGGGGGATAGTGTTATGTTTTTTTAAGGTTTTTTTGGGGTGTTTTTATTTTTTTAGTTTAGGGTCTGGGCAGTAAAAGAGCTAAATGCCCTTTTAAGGGCAATTCCCATACAAATGCCCTTTTCAGGGCAATGGTTAGCTTAGGTTATTTTAGATAGTTTTTTTTATTGGGGGGTTGGTTGGGTAGTGGGTTTTACTGTTGTTGGGGGACGGGTGTTTTATTTTTTTTCAGGTAAAAGAGCTGATATCTCTGGGGCAATGCCCCACAAAAGGCCCTTTTCAGGGCCATTGGTAGTTTATTGTAGGCTATGGTTTTTTTTTTTATTTTGGGTGGGCTTTTTATTTTGATAGGGCTATTAGATTAGGTGTAATTCTTTTTTATTTTTGATAATTTGTTTGCTATTTTGTGTAATATATATTTTTAGGGGGTGTTTTTTTTTTTTTAGTAAAAGAGCTGTTTATCTCAGGGCAATGCCCTACAAAAGGCCCTTTTAATGGCCCCTGGTAGTTTGGGGGGTTGGGGTTTGTATAGTGTTAGGGGGTGTTTGTATTCT
This sequence comes from Bombina bombina, assembly GCF_027579735.1. NCBI lineage: Eukaryota > Metazoa > Chordata > Amphibia > Anura > Bombinatoridae > Bombina > Bombina bombina. The sequence goes on from NC_069503.1 coordinate 152,617,008, forward strand.
TTTTGGAGCAAAAATATTCTTTTTGTAATGTTAGGTTTTAGTGTAAGGCAGGTTAGGTTTTTTTTCACAGGTAAGTTTGTATTTATTTTAACTAGTTAGCTATTAAATAGTTAATAACTATTTACTAACTAGTCTACCTAGTTAAAATAAATACAAACTTACCTGTGAAATAAAAATAAAACCTAAGCTAGCTACATTATAACTATTAGTTATATTGTAGCTAGCTTAGGTTTTATTTCACTGGTAAGTATTTAGTTTTAAATAGGAATTATTTAGTTAATAATTGTAACTTTAATTTAGATCTAATTTAATTATGTTAAAGTTAGGGGGGCTAAGGTTAGGTTTAGGGTTAGGGGTTAATATAGTTTAATTTAGCTTGTTGCGATGTGTAGGGGTTAATAGGTTTATTTAGTTAATAATTGTAAATTTAATTTAGCTATATTTTTATTATGTTAAAGTTAGGGTTAGGTTTAGGGTTACTTTAGGGTTACGTTAGGGTTAGGTTTAGGGGTTAATATAGTTTAATTTAGCTTGTTGCGATCTGGGGGGCTGGCGGTTTAGGGATTACTAAATGTAGTATAGTGGCGGTGATATCGGGAGCGGCAGATTAGGGGTTAATAATTTTATTTAGGTGGAGGCGATATAGGGAGCGGCAGATTAGGGGGTTAATAACTGTAGGCAGGCGTCAGCGATGTCAGGGGCAGCAGATTAGGGGTGTTTAGACTCAGGGTTTATGTTAGGGTGTTAGGTTTAAACAGTATTTTTATTTCCCCATAGACATGAATGGGGCTTCGTTATGGAACTTTTGTTTCCGCGATCGCAGGTGTTAGTTTTTTTTTTTTTGCCGGCTCTCCCCATTAATGTGTATGGGGAAATCGTGCACGAGCACGTCTCAGCAGCGCTCTGATTGTGTGCAGTATGGAGCTCAATGCAACCATATTGCACGCAAAAGAAGTATGTTTGCAAACTTGTAATAGCAGCGCTATAGGAAATTAATTAACGTAACTTTTCTTGCGTTCGTTAATTTCTCTATAGCGCTCAAAACTTGTAATCTAGCTGACTGACTGAGAGCATTAGAAATACTATTACAAATATATAGATTAAAATTTTTAGAATTCGAATATTGCATAATTTGAAAATGACATTTAAAGAAAGCATTAGAATTACTATTACATAAAACGAATGTTAGAATGTTGTGCAAACGAAATTCGAAAAGAATGAATGTGTTAAAATTTGTTTAAATTTTCGAATGTTGCAACACATTCTCCCATCCCTAGTACCTATATATTTATAGGAATAGATATACAGTTATAGGGATATATAGGTATGTATAGATGGAAGGGGGGCACTGGGATTACCGTAGGCGCACGAGTGGAAGAGCATGCTAGTGGGCAAGCAAAACAACTTCTCGGTTTGTATTTAAGGGTTGCAAGGGCTTTCTCAGAGCTTTTTCTGCTATGATAGTTCAGGTTTGTCAGCAACTAACACTTTCTCTAACTACAATAAATTGCAGCTATTTGTGCTGTAGGCTTCCATTCTTTGTTTTGCCAGCATTTTGCCATCGGATTAACAGTTTTTGAACAGTGAAGTAATTATTAATCGCCAGATTAGGAGTTTGACACTAACAAAGGGGATTATCGTGGATGTTATGCCCAGCAGTGAACGGGTTAATTAGGTAGCTTGTAGGGAGCTTATAGGTCTAATAAGTTTAGCTTTAGTGTAGTAGATAACCCAAAGTATTGATCTAGGCCCATTTTGGTATATTTAATGCCACCATTTCACCGCCAAATGCGGAAAAAAAAAAAAAATCATTAACTTTTTCACTAACTTTAGGTTTCTCACTGAAATTATTTACAAACAGCTTGTGCAATTATGGCACAAATGGTTGTAAATGCTTCTCTGGGATCCCCTTTGTTGAAAAATAGCAGACATATATGGCTTTGGCATTGCTTTTTGGTAATTAGAAGGCCGCTAAATGCCGCTGCACACCACACTTGTATTATGCTTAGTAGTTTAGGGGTTAATTAGGTAGCTTGTAGGGTTAATTTTAGCTTTAGTGTACAGATTAGCCTCCCACCTCGCACCCCCTGATCCCTCCCGGACCCCCCTCAAACAGCTCTCTTCCCTCCCCCACCTCACAATTGTCACCGCCATCTTAAGTCCTAGCAGAAAGTCTGCCAGTATAAAAGTAAAGGGCTACAGAGTGTCTCTCTCTGCATCAGATGCCTAAAAAATGTTATTGCAGGATGCCTCAATATCGAGGCATCACTGCAATAATATGAAAGTGTCAGGAAGTGATCACGATCGCTTCCAGCGCTTAAACACTTGAGGACGTACAGGATACGTTCTTGGTCATTAAGTGACAGTTTTTGTAGGATGTATCCTGTACGTCCTTGATCCTTAAGGGGTTAAAAATAAAGAAACACATGTTTTACCATTTCCCAAAAATCCACTTAAGGGGGGTTGAAAAGGGGGGGGGGGTGATTTGTGAGGATACCTATATCTCAAAAATAGAAGATTTTAGAAAAGTAAAAATTATAATTTAAAATCTTCATTATAAAGTAAGTTTACATGCCAAATGTCTTGCTCCTAACGTCAGTAGTTCTTAAGAGATGGATATCACTTAACAAATGAATACTCTTTTTCACATCTGACAGTTGAGTCATAGGGACCTATTTAAGAAGGTGCGAGCAGACATGATCCGATATTGCGGATCATGTCCGCTGCACATCGATAAATGACGACAGCATACGCTGTCTGCATTTATCATTGCACCAGCAGTTCTTGTGAACTGCTGGGGCAATGCCGCCCCCTGCAGATTCGCGGCCAATTGGCCGCTAGCAGGGGGGGTTAAACAAATTTGATCGTATTTGATCAGGTTGATTTCCAGAGATGTCTGTCCAATGCTTTAGAGCAGGCGGACAGGTTATGGAGCAGCAATCTTTAGATCGCTGCTTCATAACTTGCGTTTCCGGCGAGCCTTAAGGCTCACCAGAAACACAGGGCATCAAGCTCCATACAGAGATTTATAAATATGCCCCATAATATATCATTACAATTTAATATTAAAGTATTTGTAAACAGGATAATAATAACATCTTTTTGATGTGCCAGACGGACGCCCCGCCCACAATTTAGATGATTGGTGCCCAAGTACGAGAAACACAGAGAATTAGCAAAAACTCACAAAGTTAATGTCAGAGAGTGTGCAACCCAAACGGGCACACAGGTGAGGGCACACGTCATTGCGAGTGGTGGTGTTTTTCGCTATTTTTTTACAAATCATAAAATCCATATGGCAAAGTTGCCGGCAACAGCTAGTCTATATATAAAGATATATATTGTACCAAAATATCATCAGATATATGTATAGATATGTATTTATGAATAAATATAACATAGCATATTCTGCTATGTGAAGAACATTGGAATGTAAAATATTGATATTTTCATGTTGGGTTAGCGCACTTGAGAATATGAGATCATGTTAACATGCGAGTAGGGTGTTAGGTTTTTCTGCTTCATTGACTTCTATGGGGGAATACGTTAACACAATATTTGAAGTTTGGCTTTTTGAACATATCAGATTAGCGTGCAACCAAAAACGTTTTACTTTCAACTTGTAATACGAGCGCTGCCCAATGTGCGCAAAACGCTTACTTCTAGCGGAGTTAGCACTCAAGTGGGAGCATTAAATACAACTTCACTTGTAATCTGTCTCTAAATGGGGTTTATATGACTTTTGCACAGTTACTATCAGCTTTAAAAAGCTGGAATCAGAAGATAAAGATAATACAGTTTTAACAAAATTAAAACAAAAAAAATCTAATAAAATTTGAATAACTATAATTATTACGCCTTTAGATTGTATTGTATAATTTTCTTTATTAGGGTTGTGCACTGCTGGTCTGAATATTATTTTTATAGGTTACATTAGGGGGGCGCCGATGGTGAGTTTTCAGATCCAAGGGAGATGTGGCCTGAAAAAGTCATATACCTTTAAACATTGTTTATGAATATATATATAGGTGACCATTTTTTTTTATCAGATAGTGTTTCTATGATTGTAACAGTTTATTTTAATGTATTTATGTTGTGTTTGGTGCCATGTATTTTTAACTCAGTACTCCTTGGGTTGTCAGACGCACTAACCTGATAAACGTAAATTTTGATTGCACTCTTGCGTTTTCTTTCAATTTATATTACGAGTGCTCTTTCTGTTGCGCTGAAAACCCCCCAAAAAACTGATATCTTACCTGTAGTCTAGTCTTTTGATTTAAACCATAAAGAAATTCTGGTCAGCACTGGTAAAGGAATATTCTTAACATAATTTGAATTAAGTCAACATTGGCATCACAAAAAAGGCATTAGCCGACTTTAGACATTTCAAACAATTTTGAAAATCTTTATTTACAGAGTCTTAGATTTGCTCATACAAATTGTAATACCATAGGATTTCAATTTCTTGTTCATAGGGTCCCTGAAAGATGTACTATCCTCTAAGGGAATAATAGTATGTTTGACTAAAGATAGAGTCCTAATGCTCTACATTAAAAGCCAGTAAAGGAAACGTCCTTTGAAACTTATAGAAACATAGATTTCATATAGGATATATAAAAGGAAGATCAGGCTTGGCCTACTCTCTGGTAATTGTTTTAGTATTAACCTCACTGAAAGGCAAAACAGGTGGTTTAAAATAATCAAATCCATTTGTTTTGAAAAATTTTTTTTAGATCTTTTAACCCCTTAATGACCACAGCACTTTTCCATTTTCTGTCCGTTTGGGACCAAGGCTATTTTTACATTTTTGCTGTGTTTGTGTTTAGCTGTAATTTCCCTCTTACTCATTTACTGTACCCACACATATTATATACCATTTTTTTCACCATTAAATTAACTTTCTAAAAATACCATTATTTTCATCATATCTTATAATTTACTATAAATTTTTTTTATAAAATATGAGGAAAAAATGGATAAAAACACACTTTTTTAACTTTGACCCCCCAAATCTGTTACACATCTACAACCACCAAAAAAAAAACATGCTAAATAGTTTCTAAATTTTGTCCTGAGTTTAGAAATACCTAATATTTACATGTTCTTTGCTTTTTTTGAAAGCTATAGGGCCATAAATACAAGTAGCATTTTGCTATTTCCAAACTACTTTTTTTCAAAATTAGCGCTAGTTACATTGGAACACTAATATCTTTCAGGAATCCCTGAATATCAATAGACATGTATATATATTTTTTTAGAAGATATCCCAAAGTATTGATCTAGGCCAATTTTGGTATATTTCATGCCACCATTTCACCGCCAAATGCGATCAAATACAAAAAATCGTTCACTTTTTCACAAATTTTTTCACAAACTTTCGGTTTCTCACTGAAATTATTTACAAACAGCTTGTGCAATTATGGCACAAATGGTTGTAAATGCTTCTCTGGGATCCCCTTTGTTCAGAAATAGCAGACATATATGGCTTTGACATTGCTTTTTGGTAATTAGAAGGCCGCTAAATGCCGCTGCGCACCACACGTGTATTATGCCCAGCAGTGCAGGGGTTAATTAGGGAGCTTGTAGGGAGCTTGTATGGTTAATTTTAGCTGTAGTGTAGTAGACAACCCAAAGTACTGATCTAGGCCCATTTTGGTATATTTCATGCCACCATTTCACCGCCAAATGCGATCAAATAAAAAAAAAACTTTAAATTTTTCACAATTTTAGGTTTCTCACTGAAATTATTTACAAACAGCTTGTGCAATTATGGCACAAATGGTTGTAAATGCTTCTCTGGGATCCCCTTTGTTCAGAAATAGCAGATATATATGACTTTGGCGTTGCTTTCTGGTAATTAGAAGGCCACAAAATGCTGCTGCGCATCACACGTGTATTATGGCTAGCAGTGAAGGGGTTAATTAGGAAGTTTGTAGGGAGCTTGCAGGGTTAATTTTAGCTTTAGTGTAGAGATCAGCCTCCCACCTGACACATCAGACCCCCTGATCCCTCCCAAACAGCTCCCTTCCCTCCCCCACCCCACAATTGTCCCCACCATCTTAAGTACTGGCAGAAAGTCTGCCAGTACTAAAATAAAAGCTTTTTGGGGGGTTTAGGTTTTTTAAAAAAAAATAAAAAAAATTCTTCTGCTGTGTAGGACCCCCCTTAGCCTCCAACCTCCCTGATCCCCCCAAAACAGCTCTGTAACCTTCCCCATCTGCCTTATTGGGGGCCATCTTGGGTACTGGCAGCTGTCTGCCAGTACCCAGCTTGCACAAAAAAGGGCTTTTTTCTTAGGTTTTTTTTTTCTGTAGTGTAGCTTCCCCAAACCCCCCCCCCCCCCCCACCACCACCACCACAAACCCCCACCACCTCATTGATCGTTTTTTTTTTTTTTTTTACTTTTTTTTAAGTGATTTATTTTAAACCTTTTTCTGTAGTGTAGCGGTTCCCACCCGCTCCCTCCCCGTGCACGCGCCAGCCCCCGCCCTCCCGTGCACGCGCGCACATCCATGCGCGCCCCCGGGCATCCCCGCCCACGATCCCGCCCCCCTCCACATCTCAAGGGCCATCGATGGCCGCCACCCGCCTCCCGGTACTGCTCCCACCCACCAACGAAGGAAGCCACCGATCTCCGGTGCAGAGAGGGCCACAGAGTGGCTCTCTGTGCATCGGATGGCTTCAAAAGGTTATTGCAGGATGCCTCCATATCGAGGCATCACTGCAATAACCGGAAAGCAGCTGGAAGCAAACAGGATCGCTTCCAGCTGCTTTCCACACCGAGGACGTGCAGGGTACGTCCTCAGGCGTTAACTGCCTTTTTTTTGAGGACGTACCCTGCACGTCCTCGGTCGTTAAGGGGTTAAGGTTGTGGACACCTAAAGTACATAAGACCTCTTTAAGCAAATAAACAAAGATATTTAAGCTTAAACATGAAAGAAAATATCTCACCTTCAGAAAAGAAATCAGAAGAACCAAAGAAGGCAACTTTAGGATGACTTTCAGACATATATCTTTAGCTCTTACTTGGAGAAGACATATCCACCAAAACTCCAGAAATCGTACAACACACAAATTCTTTAAAATTAGGAGCAAAAATCTGTAAAACTCCCTTGTAGTGAGAAACAGAGGGAGGACAGGTTCCTTTAGAAAGAAAAAAACAGGATTAGATTTGGTAGAAAGAATATTATTCATACGAAAGTTGGGAAGCTGAGCAGGAACAAACTTGCAAAATATACACTTAATTTGAGGAAATAAGAAATCAGTGGATCTACCCTATTTATATATGGAAGTGGGGATAGTTCTAGTATGCTCAATGATGTACACAGACAGAAAAATAAATACAAGACCACCATAGCAACTTTACTGTGCTAATTTGAATATTTACAACAGTAAATACATAACTTGACAATAAATATAACAGGGACCTTGAAAGCAAAGTCCAAGTGTAAAGGAAAAAAGAGAGTAAGGTCCCCCATTGTGATAAATGTAAAAAAAAAAAAAAGAATATACAGGTGTGTGTGTGTGTGTGTATGTATGTGTGTATGTATGTATGTGTGTGTGTATGTATGTATGTGTGTGTGTGTGTGTGTGTATATATATATATATATAGACCTATATATATATATATATATATATATAAATATATATACACATACAAAGAGAGAAGCACTCTACCAGGAACGAACAACAGCTCATCAGTTAGTTCTATGGCGACTTACCACCCGGAAGCAGCCTCTTTTAGACCAGTGTGCTTTTCACAAAGGAAAACTTTCCTGAAGTATATCAGTCTGATCCCGCCAATTATGGTCAGTCCAGCCCCGAAATACCAGGCAATTCTCCTCTGAACAAAGAACATGACAACCCCAGATGATCGTTTCGGCCTCCTATGTGCCTCGTCAGTGAGGTGCAGTCACATTCCTCTAAGCACACTGGTGAGCTATTGTTCGTTCCTGGTAGAGCGCTTCTCTCTTCGTATGCAAATGAATATGACCCTTGGAAAGTCTCCCTATGGGTGATGGGGGAAACCAGACGTGGACTCCTTGCCCAGTGTGCTTAGAGGAATGTGGCTGCACCTCACTGACGAGGCCCATAGGAGGCCGAAACGATCGTCTGGGGTTGTCATGTTCCTTGTTCAGAGGAGAATTGCCTGGTATTTCGGGGCTGGACTGACCGTACTTGGCGGGATCAGTCTAATATACTTCAGGAAAGTTTTCCTCTGTGAAAAGCACACTGGTCTAAAAGAGGCTGCTTCCGGGTGGTAAATCGCCATAGAACTAGCTGATGAGCTGTTGTTCGTTCCAGGTAGAGTGCTTCTCTCTTCATATGCAAATATATATACACAGTGTACATACATATAATTCGATAATATCATATAATGTAATAAAATATTATATCCCAGCTCTTGAAAAAGTAGAATCTTACCCCATCATGATATAGGCAGGTAACTGTCAGAAGAATATAGAGAATGCAGGTGCATTAGAAACACCATTGCCTCAGTGTGCAGTAAAAGAGGCCGGATATAAGAAGCACACTAAAAGAAATATGGGTATGCGTGTTGATAGCACGGCTAAAAACTACTCAAGAGCTAGTGCTAAGAAATAAAGCTGCGCAATAAGTGATATAAGTTAAAATAACTGATGTACGGTAAAAAACAGCACATTATCAAAAGTCCATTGCATGGATAATGTTTATTGAAATTTCACAATAAAAAGCTAATTCATGCAGAAGGCAGTAATTGTAATAAAACTACATTGCATATGCAAAAATAGCTGCGAAATTTGTATTTAATGACCTGGACATACCCTGCTCTTCCCATGTCCTTAAAGTCAATGTAAATTTTCATGAATGAAAGCCCTGTTTTTAAAACATTCTATTAAATACTATTAAAAACAGGGGTACTTTCATTCATGAAAGTTTACTTAGCAGCCTTTTTTTTTAAATACTTACCTTTTATTCCTTTTAAGCTTGGAACACCGGACCAGCGATTCTCCCGCCCCCAGGTCCTCTCTTCTTACATCAGAAATGACAATTCTGGCTTCCTCCAATAACAGCTCCCCCCACAGAGCAAACATTGCCTGAGGCCCCGTCGTGATTGGAGGAAGCCGGATTCGTCATTTAAGAAGAGAGGACCTGGGGGCGGGGGAATCGCTGCTCCGGTGTTCCACGCTTGCTAGGAATAAAAGGGTAAGTATTTTAAAAACAACAACTTCTATGTAAACTTTCATGAATGAAAATGTCCCTGTTTTTAATAGTATTTTTAAAAAACAGGGCTTTTCATTTGTGAAAATTTACATTCACTTTAAGGGCCACTGTAGGCAAGAGCCACACTATTTAACCTTTTTACAGTTAATATATTACATTTAAAGTGTATTGTTTTCCTTATTGTAAAATGAATTTCGGTGCCTCTGCTAGTGGGCTGAACAAGGGCGCTCCATGGGCGTATCTGAAAGTTCTGCGTAAGGTCTGGCGTATTCTTGAAACAAGTTTCCTGCACAGCTCTCACAGTTTTATCTCACAAACCGAAAAGGTGATAAGTTTGCATCAAAATACGTAAAACACTTATTACTCTACAAAATAAAAAAGCGAAAGAATAATGTTTAGAAACACAATATTTGTTTTTTAAACTTAATATCCTCCCTTTTTTCATTCTTTTTTTTCTGGTGCTTGGTAGACACCTCTGGCTATTGGCCAGGAAAGCAGTAATGATTTTTTTTTTTTCTCAAAGTAATTCTTATACAGGTGTCCCTTGGTTTATAACGGTTCAATTTGCACCGTTTCAGAATAACAACCTTTTTTCAGTCATGTGACTGCTATTGAAAAGCATTGAGAAGCAGTGCATTGATTAAAATAGCCAGTAGGTGTAGCTGTCCGCTTGTGTTGCAGCAAAGATATGCAAGCCAAGCAAGCTGAAATTAATTTGTGTAACTAGATCTGAGCTATCGAGCAGCTTTCAAAGGAACAAGATCTTCCTGTCTATAAATCAGTCCAGATTGAAATGCATAGAAAGAACTGTTTGCAAAAAATGCAAGTAAAGTCTGTGTTGTATGATTATTTTATTAAGTTTATAATGCTGTTTAACAAATGTTTTTGTTCATTTAACTTAGTTTAAATATGTATTCTGTGTTGTGTGATTATTTTATTAGGTTTATAATGCTGTTTAGCATTTTAAGTCTTCATTTCAAAGATTTAAAAATAATGTATTAGGTGTTACTTATGACAATTTTGAGAGGGGCCTGGAACCTCACTCCCTCATTTCCCATTGACTTACATTATAAACTGGGTTTCAATTTACAACGGTTTCGATTTACAACCATTCCTTCTGGAACCTAACCCCGGCGTAAACTGAATGTTACCTGTATTAACACTTCTTCACTAGATAAGGGATTTAATTATCAGCTTTATGCTGAAATGTTGTTTGCACATATTAATAGATGTTGAAGGGATATGAAACACAAACATGTTCTTTCATGATTCAGATAGCGCAATGCAATTTAAAAAAAAAAACTGTCTAATTTTCTTCTTTTATCAATTTTTCTTTGTTCTCTTAGTATCTTTTGTTGAAAAGCAGGGCAGTATGCTTAAGAGCTGGCCCATTTGTGGAGCACTATATGTCAGCAGTTTTGAAGAATGTTAGCCACAAAATATCTATATGATAGTTCCGCCCCTGAGGTGTGGCTTTACCAAGGATGTTAGTCAAATCTTCTTTTTACGTCCCATACCCAATCTATTGGTTCATGTTGGTTAATTTCTTGTCTGTCAAAGTCCTCTTCTAATTATTTCAATCCCCATTTTCTTCAGCAAAATGTTATTTGTATCTACTGCAATACTGAGACAAGGGGCTAGATTTATCAACTTGCGGGCGGACATGATTCGAATCTTGTCTGCCCGACATCGATAAATACTGACAGCATACACTGTCGGCATTTATCATTGTACAAGCATTTTTTGTGAAATGCTTGTGCAATGCTGCCCCCTGGACATTTACAGCAAATCGTCCACTAGCAAGGGGTGTTAATCATCCCAATCATATACAATCGGGATGATTGCTGTCCGCCACCTCAAATCAGCCAATAGGATTTCAGTAGCTCTCATCATATTGGCTGATTTGAACATTTCAGCCAATAGGAATGCAAGGTACCCCAAAATACCTTGCATTCAATCTTCAGTGTGCGGCAGAGATCGCATGAAGAGGACCTCCACGTTGCTAAAGACCACCGCCACTGAGGAGAACCACCTATCTGGATCTGCCCATCGGAATACTGCTCCGCACCTCCGGAAGAAGAAAGAAGATGGTCCTGCGATGGATGATGATTGATCCGCCTGGATGAAGACTTTTCAGCGCCTGGAAGAAGATGGATGTCCAGACTTCAGGAATGGTGAGTACATTTTTTGGGGTTAGTGTTAGTTTTTTTATTTTATGTTATTGGGATTAATTTAGGGGGTGTTAGGTTAGGGGGGTTAGTGATTAGATTAATACTTTGCGTTGTGGGGGATGGCGGTTTAGGGGTTAATAGTTTAATTAGATATATTGGGGCCCATTTATCAAGCTCCGAACGGAGCTTTTGGGCCTTTTTTTTTTTGGCGAGTCTTCAGACTCGCCAGAAGCAGCAGTTATGAAACAGCGGTCTAAAGACCGCTGCTCCATAACCCTGTCCTCCTGCTCTGATGAGGCGGATAGGAATCGGCGGAATTCAACCCGATTGAGTACGATCGAGTGGCCGCAAGTCAGCAGGGGGCGGAGTTGCACCAGCATCTCTTGCGAGCTGCTGGTGCAATGTTAAATGCGGAGAGCGTATTGCTCTCCGCATTCAGCGAGGTCTTGCGGACCTGATCGGCAATGTCGGATCAGGTCTGCAAGACCTTTGATAAATAGGCATTGTGGGGGGTTGGTGGTTTAGGGGTTAATAGTTTTAATAGGTAGATTGCATTGTGGTGGGCAGCAGTTTACGGGTTAATAGTGTTAATAGGCACTTTGCGATGTGTGGGTTTGGCTGATTAGGGGTTAATAGTGTTAATAGGTAGATTGCGTTGTGGGGGGTTGGCGGATTAGGGGTTAATAGTGTAATTAGATACTTTGCAATGTGGGGGTTGGCAGATTAGGGGTTAATACATTTTATTAGTTATTGTGGTTGGGGAATGGCATTTGTTAAGACTTCCAGGGTGTTACGGTGCTCACATTTTCAGGGTAAGATTTGCTGCGCCTGTCTATGAGTGGCAAGGAGAAAATGGAGTAAAATTTCTCCATTTTTGCCACGTAAGTCCTTGCTCTGAATATGTGATACCGACTTGCGACGCCGGTTCTATGTTAGTTTATGGGAGTAAAAATAGCGGGCGATGGGTGAAATATACGTGCTGCATTTATATGCGGCGCCGTATATGTGATCGCAATAACCACAAAAATAGCTAATGCCGGCTTTTGCAGGCGACGCTGTAAATATAATCTCGCCCGTAGTGTGTACTTGTCTGTAGCACTATATGGCAGCAGTTTTGCAAGAGAACTAGATGGAAGTGGAAGTAGTGTTTGCATAATGTGTAACAATGTCAAAAACATTCTTGTAAAACTGCTGCCATTTTTGGTTCAGCACCTGGGTGATGCTTCCTAATTTGGGGATAAATGTAGCCACCAATGAGAGAGCGCTATCCAGGGTGCTGAAGATAGCAAGAGAACAAAGAAAAATTGATTATAGAAGTAAATTAGAAAGTTGCTTAACCCCTTAAGGACCAAAGACGTACAGTCGCTGGTGTTTGAAAGCGGTGGAAGCGATCCTGATCGCTTCCAGCCACTTTCATGTTATTCCAGTGATGTCTCGATATTGAGGCATCCTGCAATAACGTACATGTTTTAGTCTTCCGATGCAGAGAGAGACACTCTGTGGCCCTCTCTGCATCGGACATCGATGGCCGCAATCGTTGGTGGGTGGGAGCCAATAAGGGTTGCGTGTTAGAGGTGGGGCGGGATCACGCTAGGGGACGCCGGGAGTGCACACAGGCGGGCGCGTGCACAGGGCGGGAGCGATCCGCTACACTATGAAACTTTTTGCCAAAAAAAGTGGGAGTGAGGGAATTGTGATTTAAGGGATCTGGGAGGGGGTGGGGGTTTGATTTTTGAGGGGGGAAGCTACACTACAGAAAAATATGATTTTTTTTTTTTTTTTATTGTAAACTGGGTATTGGCAGACAACTGCCAGTACCCAAGATGGTGCACAATAAGGTAGAGGGGGTGGTTAGAGAGCTGTATGAGGGTGGATCAGGGAGGTTGGGGGGATCCTACACAGCAGAATATGTTTAAAAAAAAAAAAAAAAAAAAAAAAAGCACTTTTATTTTACTACTGGCAGACTTTCTGCCAGTACTTAAGATAACGGGGACAATTGTCGGATGGGGAGGAAAGAGAGCTGTTTAGGATGGATCAGGGGGTGTGATGTGTCAGGTGGGAGGCTGATCTCTACACTAAAACTAAAATTAACCCTGCAAGCTCCCTACAAGCTAACTAATTAACCCCTTCACTGCTGGGCATAACACAAGTGTGGTGCACAGCGGCATTTAGCGGCCTTCTAATTGCCAAAAAGCAACACCAAAGCCATATAAGTCTGCTATTTCTGAACAAAGGGGATCATATAATACAGTCTATGACTGTGAAAAAGGTGTGGATACCGTATTTGATAGCCAAATGGCTAGTTGGTTAGCAGAGGAAACTTTTCGTCAGGGAGACTGTTTAAAAGTACCTGTATGGTGGTTTGCGCCAATGATTTTGGCTGTATGTGGTTCTCGATGAGAGTGATCTGTATTCGAAATGTTCTTCCGGGTCACATGTGTTAGTGACTCACTGGTAGTGGAAATGGAAGGTGAATTCTGATTGGACGATTACGCTAAGCCTTTATAAATATATCCAGCAATTTTCAATTGTAAAGTATGGGCACAGTTTCAAAGTGCCGTTATCCGTCAGAGATGATACTCCAATGTGAAAAATCAATGAAATGTTGGATCCGCTGGTTTATATACAGTCCCGGTGGTGCTTGATGTCGATGCTGGTTGCTATTAGTAATAGCTAGTGTACCAACCGGGCGTGAATATTATTTTTAAACCTCAGTGAGGTGGTGCAATCTAGACGATCTGGTCAGATGCTGAGTTCGTAAGCGAGAATAGTTTCTCCAAATAGATGGGGGACTGAGGTTCGAAAATAATATTCACGCCTGGTAACTATCGCTAATTTTGAAAAAAAGTGGTTTGGAAATAGCAAAGTGCTATTTGTATTTATTGCCCTATAACTTGCAAAAAAAGCAAAGAACATATAAACATTGGGTATTTCTAAACTCAGGACAAAATTTAGAAACTATTTAGCATGGGTGTTTTTTGGTGGTTGTAGATGTGTAACAGATTTTGGGGGTCAAAGTCAGAAAAAGTGTGTTTTTTCCATTTTTTCCTCATATGTTATAAAAAATTTTTTATAGTAAATTATAAGATATGATGAAATAATGGTATCTTTAGAAAGTCCATTTAATGGCGAGAAAAATGGTATATAATATGTGTGGGTAAAGTAAATGAGTAAGAGGAAAATTACAACTAAACACAAACACTGCAGAAATCTAAAAATAGCCTTGGTCCCAAACGGTCAGAAAATGGAAAAGTGCTGTGGTCCTTAAGGGTTAATGTTGCTGCTTTATCTGAATCATGAAAGGTTTGGTATCCCTTTAACGTCAAATACAGACAAAAATGTCCAATATATGAAGTATGTAAAAGTAAATGCAATTTATGTTTACCTAATCATGGGGTTAACCCCTAAACCCAAAATGACATATACATATATATACTTCATGCGGTACAAAGTCCATCGTACCGCATAACTTATAAATACATTACAGATTCAGGATACTACAGCAACGTTGGCTGTAAAGTGACAGCCAAGAGCTGCTATTCCTGAGCTACAGGCATCTCTCTACATACACTAAAGGAGTACGATCTGTGCTCCATTACCATATGAAGGCAGATGCCTTACCGTTACAGACAGTGAAACGGTCTATGTCACTGTCTGTAATGAACATCCGTTTGTGCGAGTGGGAGGTTTGGGAGGGATTTAGGGAGGCGGGTGGAATGGACGGCGGTGGTGGGGAGAGTGGCACCCTACCTACAGAAAATTAGTTTGGAAGGGAGGGCATGCTACACTACAGAAGAAAGCTGAATCAGGGTGGGGGCCTACATAATGATCATGGAAAGGGGGAGGGAAGACCATACACTCCGGAAAACATAAAAAAAATCTAAATGAATTATAAAAAACAAAAAACCCTATAAACGGATATGCTTGCAGACAGCTGCCACTGCCAGTACCTACGATGGCAGACCCCATTAGGAGGGGCAGTGGAGGCTCCTCCATTTGTGAACTTCCACACGTGAACCCCCAGGCAGGCAGAAAAGAAAAAAACTTTTTGCTGAATAAAATATAATTTTCAAATAGCCCCCTATTTGAAAAATTATATTTTATTTTTACAGTACACGGGCCATTTTTTACAGTACTACGGTCACACCCCTTGCTTTCTCTCTATCCCCCCTCTCTTTTGCTCTCTCTTTCTCCCCTCTCTTTTGCTCTCTCTCTCTCTCCCCTCTCTTTTGCTCTCTCTCTCTCCCCTCTCTTTTACTCTCTCTCTCCCCCTCTCTTTTACTCTCTCTCCCCCCTCTCTTTTGCTCTCTCTCTCCCCCTCTTTTGCTCCCTCTCCCCCTTCTCTTTTGCTCTCTCTCCCCCCTCTCTTTTGCTCTTTCTCTCCCCCCTCTCTTTTGCTCTCTCTCTTCCCCCTCTCTTTTGCTCTCTCTCTCCCCCTCTCTTTTGCTCTCTCTCTCCCCCTCTCTTTTGCTCTCTCTCTCCCCATCTCTTTTGCTCTCTCTCCCCCTCTTTTGCTCTCTCTCCCTCTCATTTGCTCTCTTTCCCCCTCTCTTTTGCTCTCTCTCTCCCCATCTCTTTTGCTCTCTCTTCCCCTCTTTTGCTGTCTCTCTGCCTCTCTTTTGCTCTGTCTCTCTCTCTCTCTCTCTCCTCTCGTTTGCTCTATCTCTCTCTCTCTCCTCTTTTTTGCTCCCTCTCTCCTCTCTTTTGCACTCTCTCCCCCTCTCTTTTATGCTCTCTCCCCCCTCTCTTTTGCACTCTCTCCCCCTCTCTTTTGGCTCTCCCCCCCCCCCTCTCTTTTGGCTCTCCCCCCCTCTCTTTTGGCTCTCCCCCCTCTCTTTTGTGCACTCTCCCCCACCCTTTTGCTGTCTCTCTCCCTCTCTTTATCCCCCCTCTTCTGCTCTCTCTATCGCCCCTCTTTAGAGCTCTCTGTCTCGGCAGTCGGCCCCGGCATCTGGCCCCTCCCGCGTCACGCCCGACCCTGCCCGGTCCCGTCCATGTCATGCCCGGACCACGCCCACATCACACACGCCCAGCCATGCCCACTCCACAACACGCTGAGGTCAGTTGGAAGGCCAGGTGTGTTTGTCCTTGCGCGCAGTCTCTACTGTGCATGACAGCTTCGGACAAACACACTTGGCATTTTATTATATAGGAATATCACGCATTTGATTTACTTCTAATCCACCCACAACACTTAAGTTAGGCGCCCAAGGGGGAATATAAATAAATCGAATGCTGCTTACAACGGAATGCTGTAGTACAGAGAACAGTGTCACAGCTTTATCTGAACTGTCTCGTTTTTTTCAGATGTTTTGTTGTTGTGTCTTGTTATATTCTAATGCCAGAAAAGTGAACTAACTGACCTATAAACACTGTATTGTAAGTTGTAACAGTTGTGTTTAACTCACTAAGATTATAGATATAATATATTATAAGTAGACTTCCTCCCCTTATAAATAACCTCTGCAGACTGCACGACTCACATACTGTTCCATATGTTTCTTCTGTCTTGCTCCTCTCTTCATTTCTCTCTCTCTCTCTCTCTCTCTCTCTCTCTCTCTCTCTCTCTCTCTCTCTCTCTCTCTCTCTCTCTCTCTCTCTCTCTCTCTCTCTCTCTCTCTCTCTCTCTCTCTCTCTCTCTCTCTCTCTCTCTCTCTCTCTCTCTCTCTCTCTCTCTCTCTCTCTCTCTCCCACCCAAATGATTGCCCCCTTTCCTTCTTTTGACTCTTACCTGGAATTTGTAATTGACAAAGACTAGTAGGGGAGGGGGAGGGATCAGGAAGGTGGGAGTGTAAGGGGGGATGCTATACTGCAGAAAAATAAATTAATAAAATTAATTGATTTTAAAAACAAACAAACAAACCCAAAAACTTGATACTGGCAAGACTATCTGCCAGTCCTTAAAGGGACACTAGACCCAAAATATTTATTTCATGATTCAGGTAGAGAATTCCATTTCTCCAACATTGGTGTGTCCGGTCCACGGCGTCATCCTTACTTGTGGGATATTCTCTTCCCCAACAGGAAATGGCAAAGAGTCCCAGCAAAGCTGGTCACATGATCCCTCCTAGGCTCCGCCCACCCCAGTCATTCTCTTTGCCGTTGCACAGGCAACATCTCCACGGAGATGGTTAAGAGTTTTTTGGTGTTTAAATGTAGTTTTTATTCTTCTATCAAGTGTTTGTTATTTTAAAATAGTGCTGGTATGTACTATTTACTCTGAAACAGAAAAGGATGAAGATTTCTGTTTGTGAGAGGAAGATGATTTTAGCAGACAGTAACTAAAATCGATTGCTGTTTCCACATAGGACTGTTGAGATGAAGTAACTTCAGTTGGGGGAAACAGTTAGCAGACTTTTCTGCTTAAAGGGACAGTAAAGTCAAAACTAAACTTTCATGATTCAGATAGGGCATGACATTTTTAAAAACTTTTCAAATTACTTTTATCATTACATTTGCTGTGTTCCCTTGGTGGTATTTCTGAAAAGCTAAACCTAGGTAGGCTTAAACTGATTTCTAAACCGTTGAAAACCGCCTCCTAGCTCAGAGCATTTTGAAAGTTTTTCACAGTTAGATAGTAATAGTTCATGTGTGTCATATAGATAACATTGTGCTCACTCCCGTGGAGTTATTTAGGAGTCTGTACTGATTGGCTAAACTGCATGTCTGTCAAAAGCATTGAGATAAGGGGGCAGTCTGCAGAGGCTTAGATACAAGATAACCACAGAGGTTAAAAGTATATTATTATAACTGTGTTGGTTATGCAAAACTGTGGAATGGGTAATAAAGGGATTATCTATCTTTTTAAACAATAAAAATTCTGGTGTAGACTGTCCCTTTAAGGTATGACTAGCCATATTTCTAACAAGACTGTGTAATGCTGGAAGGCTGTCATTTCCCCTCATGGGGACCGGTAAGCCATTTTCTTAGTCAAAAACAAACAGAATAAAGGGCTTATTATGGGCTAAAAAACTGGTAGACATTTTTATGGGCTAAATCGATTGCTTTATTTGTGCATATTATTCAAATTTAGGCTAACAATTGACATTTATAATCTTGGGGAACGTTTATAAAACGGCACGTATTCCCCTCAGGGCTTGGTTGGGTCTTAGCAAAGACTGTATCTGGGACTGTATAGGGTTTAAATTGAAAAATGGCTCCGGTTCCGTTATTTTAAGGGTTAAAGCTCTGAAATTTGGTGTGCAATACTTTTAAGGCTTTAAGACACTGTGGTGAAAATTTGGTAATTTTTGAACAATTCCTTCATACTTTTTCACATATTCAGTAATAAAGTGTTTTCTGTTTGAAATTTAAAGTGACAGTAACGGTTTTATTTTAAAACGTTTTTTGTGCATTGTTGACAAGTTTAAGCCTGTTTAACATGTCTGTACCTTCAAATAAGCTATGTTCTATATGTATGAAAGCCAATGTGTCTCCCCATTTAAATTTATGTGATAATTGTGCCATAGCGTCCAAACAAAGTAAGGACAGTACTGCCACAAATAATGATATTGCCCAAGATGATTCCTCAAATGAGGGGAGTAAACATGATACTACATCATCTCCTACTGTGTCTACACCAGTTTTGCCCATGCAGGAGGCCCCTAGTACATCTAGTGCGCCAATACTTATTACCATGCAACAATTAACGGCTGTAATGGATAACTCCATAGCAAATCTTTTATCCAAAATGCCTCCTTATCAGAGAAAGCACGATTGCTCTGTTTTAAACACTGAAGAGCAAGAGGACGCTGATGATAATTGTTCTGTCATACCCTCACACCAATCTGAAGGGGCCATGAGGGAGGTTTTGTCTGAGGGAGAAATTTCAGATTCAGGAAAAATTTCTCATCAAGCTGAACCTGATGTTGTGACATTTAAATTTAAATTAGAACATCTCCGCGCACTGCTTAAGGAGGTGTTATCTACTCTGGATGATTGTGACAATTTGGTCATTCCAGAGAAATTATGCAAGATGGACAGGTTCCTAGAGGTTCCGGTGCCCCCCGACGCTTTTCCTATACCCAAGCGGGTGGCGGACATAGTAAATAAAGAGTGGGAAAAGCCCGGCATACCTTTTGTTCCTCCCCCTATATTTAAGAAATTATTTCCTATGGTCGACCCCAGAAAGGACTTATGGCAGACAGTCCACAAGGTCGAGGGGGCAGTTTCTACTCTAAACAAACGCACTACTATTCCTATCGAAGATAGTTGTGCTTTCAAAGATCCTATGGATAAAAAATTGGAAGGTTTGCTTAAAAAGATTTTTGTACAGCAAGGCTACCTTCTACAACCAATTTCATGCATTGTTCCTGTCACTACGGCAGCGTGGTTCTGGTTCGAGGAACTAGAAAAGTCGCTCAGTAGAGAAACTCCATATGAGGAGGTTATGGACAGAGTTCACGCACTTAAATGGCTAACTCTTTTAGTTTAGATGCCGCTTTGCAATTAGCAAAATTAGCGGCGAAAAATTCAGGGTTTGCTATTGTGGCGCGCAGAGCGCTTTGGCTAAAGTCTTGGTCAGCGGATGTGTCATCCAAGACAAAATTACTTAACATTCCTTTCAAAGGTAAAACTTTATTTGGACCTGATTTAAAAGAGATTATTTCAGACATCACTGGGGGAAAGGGCCACGCCCTTCCACAGGATAGGTCTTTTAAGGCTAAAAATAAGCCTAATTTTCGTCCCTTTCGCAGAAATGGACCAGCCTCTAATTCTGCATCCTCTAAGCAAGAGGGTAATGCCTCACAACCCAAACCAGCCTGGAAACCAATGCAAGGCTGGAACAAGGGTAAGCAGGCCAAGAAGCCTGCCACTGCTAACATGACAGCATGAAGGAGTAGCCCCCGATCCGGGACCGGATCTGGTGGGGGGCAGACTCTCTCTCTTTGCTCAGGCTTGGGCAAGAGATGTTCAGGATCCTTGGACGCTAGAAATAGTTTCTCAAGGTTATCTCCTGGAATTCAAGGAACTACCCCCAAGGGGAAGGTTCCACAAGTCTCACTTATCCTCAAACCAAATATAGAGACAGGCATTCTTACATTGTGTAGAAGACCTGTTAAAGATGGGAGTGATACACCCAGTTCCACTAAAGGAACAAGGAATGGGATTTTATTCCAATCTGTTCGTAGTTCCCAAAAAAGAGGGAACGTTCAGACCAATTTTGGATTTGAAGATCCTAAACAAATTTCTCAGGGTACCATCGTTCAAAATGGAAACTATTCGAACGATTCTACCCACCATCCAGGAAAGTCAATTTATGACTACCGTGGATCTAAAGGATGCGTACCTACATATCCCTATCCACAAGGAACATCATCAGTTCCTAAGGTTCGCTTTTCTGGACAAACATTACCAGTTTGTGGCTCTTCCATTCGGATTAGCCACTGCTCCAAGGATTTTCACAAAGGTGCTAGGGTCCCTTCTAGCGGTTCTAAGACCAAGGGGCATTGCAGTAGTACCTTACTTGGACGACATTCTAATACAAGCGTCGTCCCTGTCAAAGGCAAAGGCTCATACGGACATCGTTCTAGCCTTTCTCACATCTCACGGATGGAAGGTGAACAAAGAAAAGAGTTCTCTGTCCCCGTCAACAAGAGTTCCCTTCTTGGGAACAATAATAGATTCCTTAGAAATGAGGATTTTTCTGACAGAGGTCAGAAAATCAAAACTTCTAAGCTCTTGTCAAGTGCTTCATTCTGTTCCTCGTCCTTCCATAGCGCTATGCATGGAAGTAATAGGATTGATGGTTGCAACAATGGACATAGTTCCTTTTGCACGAATTCATCTAAGACCATTACAACTGTGCATGCTCAAACAGTGGAATGGGGATTATATAGACTTGTCTCTAATGATTCAAGTAGATCAAAAGACCAGAGATTCACTCCGTTGGTGGCTGACCCTGGACCATCTGTCCCAGGGAATGAGCTTCCGCAGGCCGGAGTGGGTCATTGTCACGACCGACGCCAGTCTAGTGGGCTGGGGTGCGGTCTGGGAATCCCTGAAAGCTCAGGGTCTATGGTCTCGGGAAGAGTCTCTTCTCCCGATAAACATTCTGGAACTGAGAGCGATATTCAATGCTCTCAGAGCTTGGCCTCAACTAGCAAAGGCCAAATTCATAAGGTTCCAATCAGACAACATGACGACTGTTGCTTATATCAATCATCAAAGGGGAACAAAGAGTTCCCTGGCGATGAAAGAAGTGACCAAAATAATTCAATGGGCGGAGGATCACTCCTGCCACTTGTCTGCGATCCACATCCCAGGAGTGGAAAATTGGGAAGCGGATTTTCTGAGTCGTCAGACATTTCATCCGGGGGAGTGGGAACTCCATCCGGAAATCTTTGCCCAAATAACTAAATTATGGGGCATTCCAGACATGGATCTGATGGCGTCTCATCAGAACTTCAAGGTTCCTTGCTACAGGTCCAGATCCAGGGATCCCAAGGCGACTCTAGTAGATGCACTAGTAGCTCCTTGGACTTTCAACCTAGCTTACGTATTCCCACCGTTTCCTCTCATTCCCAGGCTGGTAGCCAGGATCAATCAGGAGAGGGCCTCGGTGATCTTGATAGCTCCTGCGTGGCCACGCAAGACTTGGTATGCAGACCTGGTGAATATGTCATCGGCTCCACCATGGAAGCTACCTTTGAGACAGGACCTTCTTGTTCAAGGTCCATTCGAACACCCAAATCTGGTCTCCCTCCAACTGACGGCTTGGAGATTGAACGCTTGATTCTATCAAAGCGTGGGTTTTCAGATTCGGTGATAGATACTCTGGTTCAGGCCAGAAAACCTGTAACTAGAAAAATTTACCATAAAATATGGAAAAAATATATCTGTTGGTGTGAATCCAAAGGATTCCCATGGAATAAGATAAAAATTCCTAAGATTCTCTCCTTTCTTCAAGAAGGTTTGGAGAAAGGATTATCTGCAAGTTCTCTAAAGGGACAGATCTCTGCTTTATCTGTCTTACTACACAAAAGACTGGCAGCTGTGCCAGATGTTCAAGCATTTGTTCAGGCTCTGGTTAGGATCAAGCCTGTTTACAGACCTTTGACTCCTCCCTGGAGTCTAAATCTAGTTCTTTCAGTTCTTCAAGGGGTTCCGTTTGAACCCTTACATTCCATAGATATTAAATTACTATCTTGGAAAGTTTTGTTTTTGGTTGCAATTTCTTCTGCTAGAAGAGTTTCAGAGTTATCTGCTCTGCAGTGTTCTCCTCCTTATCTGGTGTTCCATGCAGATAAGGTGGTTTTGCGTACTAAGCCTGGTTTTCTTCCTAAAGTTGTTTCTAACAAAAATATTAACCAGGAGATAGTTGTTCCTTCTTTGTGTCCGAATCCAGTTTCAAAGAAGGAACGTTTGTTACACAATTTGGACGTTGTCCGTGCTCTAAAGTTCTATTTAGAGGCTACTAAAGATTTCAGACAAACATCTTCCTTGTTTGTTGTTTATTCTGGTAAAAGGAGAGGTCAAAAAGCGACTTCTACCTCTCTTTCCTTTTGGCTTAAAAGCATCATCCGATTGGCTTATGAGACTGCCGCACGGCAGCCTCCTGAAAGAATCACAGCTCACTCCACTAGGGCTGTGGCTTCCACATGGGCCTTCAAGAACGAGGCTTCTGTTGACCAGATATGTAAGGCAGCGACTTGGTCTTCACTGCACACTTTTGCCAAATTTTACAAATTTGATACTTTTGCTTCTTCGGAGGCTATTTTTGGGAGAAAGGTTTTGCAAGCTGTGGTTCCTTCCGTTTAGGTGACCTGATTTGCTCCCTCGCTTCATCCGTGTCCTAAAGCTTTGGTATTGGTTCCCACAAGTAAGGATGACGCCGTGGACCGGACACACCAATGTTGGAGAAAACAGAATTTATGCTTACCTGATAAATTACTTTCTCCAACGGTGTGTCCGGTCCACGGCCCGCCCTGGTTTTTTAATCAGGTCTGATGAATTATTTTCTCTAACTACAGTCACCACGGTATCATATGGTTTCTCCTATATATATTTCCTCCTGTCCGTCGGTCGAATGACTGGGGTGGGCGGAGCCTAGGAGGGATCATGTGACCAGCTTTGCTGGGACTCTTTGCCATTTCCTGTTGGGGAAGAGAATATCCCACAAGTAAGGATGACGCCGTGGACCGGACACACCGTTGGAGAAAGTAATTTATCAGGTAAGCATAAATTCTGTTTTTAAACAATTTTAAAATTTACTTCTATTATCTAATTTGCTTCATTCTTTAGATATCCTTTGTTGAAGAAATAGCAATGAACATGGGTCAGCCAATCACACGAGGCATCTATGTGCCGCCACCAATCAGCAGCTACTGAGCCTATCTAGATATACTTTTCAGCAAAGGATTTAAGAAAAAGGAAGCAAATTAGATAAAAGAAATAAATCAGAATGTTGTGTAAAATAGCATGCTCTTTCTAAATAATGAAAGAAAAAAATTGGGGTTCATGTCCCTTTAAAGGGATAGTCTAGTCAAAATTAAAATTTTATGATTCAGATAGAGCATGCAATTTCTAATTTACTCCTATTATCAATTTGTCTTAGTTCTCTTGGTATCTTTATCTGAATGTAAGCTTAGGAGCCGATCCATTTTTGGTTTAGCACCTGGGTAGTGCTTGCTTATAGGTGGCTACATTTATACACCAATCAGCAAGCGCTACCCAGGTGCTGAACCCAAATTGGTCCGGCTCCTATGCTTACATTCCTGCTTTTTCAAATAAAGATGCCAAGAAAATGGGATAATAGTAGATATGTGCATGATCGAAAAATTCGGTTTGGTTCAGATCGATTCGGAGGTTTTCGAATTTCATTTTGGATCGATTCGAATTCGGAAAACTTCGAATGAATTTGTTTCGGATTCGTTTCGGATTCAAAAAAATTCGGCTGGATTCGGTTCGGTTCAGAAATTCGGAATTTCGGTATGTGTGCTGTGTATTAGACTAGTATTATGTACTGTATATTAGGTGTAACCCATAGCAGAGTGATATAACCTAATATACTGTACAATACTAGTGTAATCCATGTCCATCCGAATTTACCGAATAAATCCAAACTAATTCGGATTTATTCGGTAAATTCAGCAGTATTTTAATTCGGAAATTCGGTTCGATCCGAATCTCTGAATTTGCCGAATTTTCCGAATTTACGAATCGAACCAAACCGAATTGCACATGTCTAGATAATAGGAGTAAATTAGAAAGTTGCTTAAAGTGAAGGTCAATTTTGACGAATTAGTGCCCGTTTTTGTAATAATCCTGTTAAAAAAAAGGGCACTTTAATTAATCAAAATTGACATTTTTGATGCTCCATCGATTACCCCGGCCGTCGGAGTCTGCTTAGTCAGAAATTACTACTCCGGCTTCCTCCAATCACGGCGCCCACCCCCAGGGGGATCATGGCCTGAGGGAACACTGTGATTGAATAAAGCAGGATTTGTCATTTTGGACCCGCAAAGAGGGCTTGCGATGGGAGGAGGGAGAGCTGCAGGGGCTCTCAGGATTAAAAAGTAAGTTTTTGAAGAAAATGCTTGAAATGTCAATTTTGATCAAATAAAGTGCCCTTGTTTTTTATAGGATTATTAAAAACCGGGCACTAATTCGTCAAAATTGAACTTCACTTTAAAATTGCCTGCTCTTTCTGACTTATGAAAGTTTAATTTTGACTAGACTATTCCTTTAACTCAATCAATCACTGTGCAAAATGTTGCAGGGCTCATTACGGAAGTTCTGCAATATGCACTGTAGCCTTTCTTTAGGCTGTGGAAAAAACCATACATTTTTACAATAAAAAAGGGGAAAAGCAAGTAAAATACAAATAACAGAAGTTTTTTTATGTATATAGTTGAATTTACTTTAATCTACACAACCCTTGCTATAACCATTCACAGGCGCTGTGCCTCATTACTCATTATAGTTACATATATTATTACAAAATGTTATTGAATAATGGTGTCTAATTAAGTTAGTCATCCAGAAACGAGTTTATTAATGAAGCAAATTAATTAAAAGCAATTATGCAAAATATTCAAAGAAGCAGATAACACATTGCACAAAGAAGCTGCCTGTTAAGAAATACTAATTGTGTAGAAAAATAGGTCACAACTAATGTGGGAGATTTCCTCTGTACAATGTGGTTACATAGTTTATCATTACTATGGCTCTATAATATATCCACGTTTCCTGTGAATTTCATATTGTAAAAACATGCACAAGGAACATTCTCATGGAAAGAATGGCATGATCTAATGCCATGTAATTGTTGTATTACTGAGTCTAGATAACTGGTTTTAAAGCCTGCTCTCAGACCTCCCTAACAGGCCAGATTTTGAGGACATCTGAACTGGAGCACAGGTGAAATAATCAGCTGATTAATAAACATGGTTATTTTACCAGCTCTCTTAATAAACATGGTTATTTTACCAGCTCTCTTAATAAACATGGTTATTTTACCAGCTCTCTCCCAAGGTAATCCTAAAAACCTGGCCTGTTGGGGAGGCCTGAGGACAGATTTTAAGAGCAGGGGTCATCAACTTTGGGCCCTTAGATGTTTTGGAACTACATTTCCCATGATGCTGAGACACTCTTTAGGCTGTCTGAGCATCATGGGAAATGTAGTTCCAAAACATCTGGGGCCCAAGTATATATGAATATACTGCAATCAAACACTTCCGGGCATCACTAGGTGGATAGAATGAAACAAACTTGCGAGGGAGCAACAAAAGTAATAAAAAGTAACTTTGATTGTGAGTCAGCTAAAAACAAAAGCGAGCCTCCAGTTCACAATGGCACATATGGAATTTCAGCAAAGGCAAAAAATGCAGACATGTTTCATGTGGGTCTGCCACACTTGCAATGCTCACTGCTAACTAATGCCTCGATTGAGACCTCTATTTAAAGAGGCATGATTCATCTACCTGTCAATTAAAAATCAATTAAAAGCAATTAACCAAATGTTTAACTCCTACCTGCCTTTTATACTATGTGTTATTTACCACTGCGTTAAGTACAGTTACCCTCTCATAGTAAAACTAAAACTAAGGGCCCCTTCAATTCTTCATGTGTATGTGTGTAATGTTGTTTTAGTCTTAACACTATGGCTGCTTGTGGCCACTGTTAGGGAACTTTGTCTATTAGTATGTAAGTTTAACTATTTGTTGTTAGTGTGGACCTGCTATCTCATTTCTGCCCCTATATATATATATATATATGGGGATGAAAAATTATTGTTGCATTAGCTCCTATGTCTAGACATCACTTTCCATGTTTATCCCTTGGGGTGTCTAGAGTTTAGATAAAAGATCCATTTTGCCTCTTTATAATTTAATTTATTTACCCTGTCCCCTCCTCTTTTATGTACTGGGACGTGGTCAATAGCCTGAATGTAAAGCAATGTTGCTTCGTCTGCATGTCCGTTTTTAAAGTGTCTCGCCACAGCAGTGAATACTTCAGTATGTTCTATGTCTCTGACATGTTCTAAGACTCTATCTTTCAAGAGACTTTAGTCTTTCCAACATACTGTATTTGGCACCCCCTATAGGTAAGGAGATAAATTACATGATTTGATTTACAATTTAGTCTGAACCTGATGTCATACGATCTATTTGTAACTGTGGATACAAAATGAGTCCCCTCCTTGACATGGCTACAAGCCTTGCAATGATTAGCCCTACATTTGTAAAAGCCTAGTCTATTGGGTAACCATGTATTTACATTTTTTGTTTGGAAGATCAGATGGGGCTAGGATATTTCCAATTGTCTTTCCTTTTTTGGCTACAAACTTACAACCCCCCATGGCTACACGTTCTAGGCTTGGGTTCCCAGCAAGGATAGGGAGGCATTGTTTAATTATGTTACAGACTTTTTTATATTCCAAATTATAGGGGGTGCTGAAAATGACTTTGTCATCAATGTTTGATTTATTTTGGGCCTCTGTTCTTTTATACTGCAATAGATCATCTATTTGCATTTGATCTACCTCCTTTTTAGTGTTATACAGGAGTTTTTCTGGATAACCTCTGTTGTGTAATCTTTCACCCAGTATATTGCATTGTTCTCTATACATTGTTTCATTGGAGCAGATCCTCCTTGTTCTAATATATTGTCCCTTCAGGATTGCTTTTTTCACATGTCCCAGCTGACAAGATTTGTAATTAAGGATTGTGTTCCCTCCTGACGGTTTCCTATAAATGCAAGTATTCATTTTACCTTTATGTGGGTCAGCCACTAACTCTAAATCCAAGAATTTGATTCTAGTTTCATGTTGTTCCCCCATGAATTTTAGGTTTATTGGGTTTTTATTCGTCTTCCATAAATTTTTGGGCTGACGTTTTATCCCCATCCCACACCACCAATAGGTCGTCAATATATTGACCGTAGTATACAATGCTAATTTTAAAGGGGTTGCCATCTACCCATGAAAAGGTTGGCATAGGAGGGGGCACATTTTGCCCCCATGGCCATCCCACGTCTCTGGAGATAGCAACAACCCTCAAACAAAAAGAAATTCAGTGTCAAAAGAAATTCAATTGCCGTTAACAAGAAATATTTAACATCAATTGTATTATAATTGTTTAAAAAATGAGAAATGGCTGCCAACCCCAGGTGGTGTGGGATGGATGTATATAAAGATGTTACATCAATGGTGATAAATCTGTAATTATCTTGCCATTTAAGGTTCTTGGCCATCTTTCGTACTTCTCTAATGTAACTCATTAGTTCTATATAAGAATATAGTTGCCTTTGGACCTGAGGCTGGACACCCATGGTTACATGTTTACATGGCAGGGGTGATATATTAATTTTTTATTTAGGATTCAACTGATACTGAATACTAAGAAGCCAGACACACACTTTTTAGAACACATGAAGGTCCATTTGTATATAGATGATGTTGAATAATCCAAAAAGCTAAGACCTTTATTAACATTTTAGGAGATGTTACTGTCTGAGTGTCATTTTGTTTTACCATTAACAAGTATACCAAGTAAATGTGAAGCAAATAAAACTGGCAGATGAAGCAGGAGGCATGAGGGCACAGTAACATTAAAAGCAAAACAAGTCACCTTGCAATTTGGGATTGAACTGGTAAGGTTGAATTTACAGCAAATACATTATCTTGCACAGGTTAGCATTCTGCAGAGAATCTGCAGTGCTAACCATAAATTGATAGACTCACAGACACCAACATAGATAGACAGACTGCACATTCTATTGGTGTACAAAAAAAAGTAATTAGGCTTTTCCTACTTCAAGATGTTTCACAAACACCTTTAATTGCAAGTATTATTTTCATTTGTGTGTACACATATATTTCACTCATCCCAGCAATCTCTGGAAGAACTAAAAGGAATTCCAATCAGTGAGAAAGCAGGAAGCTGGACATGACTCTTCCCTGTTTGAGCAATTTTTTCTTTGAAACACTGAACTTTTTTTAAAACAACTTTAAAATAATTAAACTAGACACACATGAATACCTGTGGTATGTCAAGATCCAGGGTGTCCATACTTTATTTTTTACTCACATGGTGCATAGCTGGCTAAGCTTCAGTTCCTCACACCCTCCTCCTTCCCCTCTCCTTCCTTTCCAGTGAAGGCTGAGACCTCTATGTATGAAATACAAAAAATGTGATAAAAGTAGAAGGCGCCTAATAAAGATAAAGGTAGTATTATCTACTTTATAACTATATACTATAATAAGATGAGTATCTTAACTCTGTGAATGCCTCTTTCAGAGGATATGTAAGATGCAACTCACAAATAATGTATAAGAAATGAATATATAAATATACCAAAAAACAGTGAATGCTGGATGATCCAGCAAAAAGCCAGATTCTATAACAAATAACTATAAATCAAAGGTGTGCCAAAGTGATGCTAAAATAATGTAACAATCAAAAAATGCAAACATTAGCACAGTGAGAACAAAAAGTTCATACTAGATCGAACCCATACAGCATCCAGGATACAATTGTAATTAAAGTCCACTTTATAAAGGGATGTGCGGCAGCTACACTCCTTCCAATACTGATAGGCACCAGCGTGGTTTAAATAATGAATATCTTATAAGATAGTCTTACAAGAGACTTTCTTTTAATCCTACAAAAGAATATATGATTAGTATTGTTAAACTAATCAATGATGGATACTATAAAGGTATCCTTACCAAGAAAGAGAAAGAATTTCTTGTTCCTGTTACCTCCAGTCTTGCGTACTATTACCACCTCCCTAAAATACATAAATGTAAAACCAATACTCCCGGTCGCCCGATTATTTCGGGGATCGGCAATCTAACGTGTAATGTATCAGAGTATATAGATCTGCTTTTAAAAAAAGAAGTAAAATGTTTACCATCTTATATAAAAGATACACCTGATCTAATAAACAAATTATCAAAATTAGATAATTTAGATACCAAAAATTTACTCTTGCTGACGTGTGACGTATCAGCATTATATTCAAATATAGCGCATGATTTAGGGATTAAATCTATTGAATTTTTTTTAACTAGAGACATGTATCTACCCGAACAGCAGAGAATATTTTTATTGGATGCTATCTCTTTTGTATTGAAGCACAATTATTTTGTGTTTCAAGAACAGTTTTTTTTTTGCAAATAAAAGGTACGGCCATGGGGACCAGGTTTGCCCCCAGCTTTGCTAATCTCTTTATGGGGATCTTTGAGGAAAGATATATATATAATTCCCCAATGGGGGCGAGCCTGGTCTTCTATGGCCGCTTTATAGATGATTTGCTGTTTATATGGAGTGGAGCGGAATCTGCAGCTATAGAATTTGTAGAATCACTCAACATGAACGATATGGGCTTGACATTCACGTCTAATATGTCAAAGGAAGAAATTTAATTTTTGGACCTTATACTATATTGGGACCATAAGGGGTCTATTTCAACTAGAACTTTTTTTAAAACTGTAGATACAAATAGTTATTTAAACTATAAGAGCGACCACTACAGGCCATGGAAAGAGAACATTCCTTATAATCAGTTCTGCAGAATACGCAGAAACTGTACAGATATTTCAGTATTTGATGAACAATCAAAAATACTGAAAGAAAGGTTTCTTGAAAGGAATTATCCACCCAAACTTATAGAAGAGAGTTACCAGAAAGCTAAGAACAGAGAGAGATTGGAATTTTTTATTTCTAGTACACACAGTCAATGTAATTCTAAAGATAAAATATTAATGAAGTCTAAAACAAATAATAACCCCCGTTTTATTACCAAATATAACAGTAATCATAATTTAATCAAGAATACTCTACAGAAATATTGGTTTATTTTGAAGAGTGACCCAATATTAAAAGAAATACTTGATGACACTCCCATTTGTACTTTTAGGAGGGCTCAGACCCTTAAGAATAAATTAGCACCGAGTAATATTCTAATGAAAAAGCCTATTAATAAGGCTGGCAGCAAGCATAGTACGAGCACCTTTTTAAGGACTAAAAATTGTTTTTATAAGTGTAGAAAAGCAAATTGTGGCCTCTGTATGTAAACTGTGGGTAATGTAACTGAATTTATGTCCCATTCCACTAAAGAAAAATTTAATATTACATCTCATTTTACCTGTGATTCAACATTTGTGGTATATTTATTACAGTGCAAATGTGGGGTTCAATACATTGGAAGAACTTCAAGACCCATAAAAAAGAGGTGGGGGGAAGACATGAGAAATGTGAAGAAACAACTTGTTAACCATAGTGTTCCTCGCCACAGAGATAAATTCCATCCAGGGGAAGTAGATACATATAAGATTTTTCCTATAGAATATGTAGCACCCAAATGGGGTAGGAATAGATTCATACATTTACGACAAAGAGAGACCTACTGGATATGGAAGCTAAAAACTCTTAAACCCCATGGTCTTAATGAAAACATTGATATGGCAGCTTTTAATTGAGTCTTTTATATGGAAGTATATTAGTGATAGTTATTATTATTAAGTTTGTTTTATGATGTCAATTTTATATTTATTCAATATGTGACATATTTTTGTATTTTTATCATCATTTCTGTAAAGGACTATGCAACAACAGTTGACCTCTGAGCCGGTTTTAGCATAGTCTCCATGGGATATATTGGATAATCTGGCCTCTTATTATTTATAGTATTTGTCAATCCAACATATTATGAAATTTATTGGTATGCTTTTTTTACATTTGTATATAGGGAGATTTAAAATAATCTAATAATAATTGATATATATATCTCTTTATATGTATTATTTATTCATTTTTATATTTATATGCACTGGTCTGGTATATATATATATATATATATATATATATATATATTTACAATATGGCCCCCCAATTTTTTATATATTTTTTCATTATTTATTACTCAATTGGGAAATGGCATCACATGCACGTTGTGGTTATTTTTGGTTGTATTTGATGTCAGTTAAATGGATATTAGCACATTTCTTTATATATCTATCCATTTTTATGTATGATATCCAGCGTTTTCTATAACATATATTGCTATATAGTCCATTTTGTTGTCATATGCAGTACCCCATATATATGGATTTGTATGTTTGGAGTTTATCCGATATGTTATAAGTTAGCCATATTTGTGGTCCTTTGCGATATGATCCTTTTAGGACAGCTGGCTCTCTGATCGTTTTTGTATTGCTTTGTTTACATAATGACTGACAGGGAACTCACCTTCTAGGGGATGGGTTTAAACACCCTATGTTTTAGCCTATCAACATTAAGCCGGCTCAGATTGGGGACACTATTGGCTCATAGTTCTAGCGTGCATATGCACTGATCGGCTTGAGACGCCGAGTTTTGTTTTATAAGTCGTGATGGCTAGTGAGTATTATACACCTGATGAAACGGTTGTTATACCGGGAAACGTGTAGTGTATTGGGTTTTAATAAACTTGATTGTTATATTTTAACCTTGGTCATCACAAAGTTTTCTTTTATCAAGCTCTGCCATATTTTAATGGACATTTTCTGAGTGACTGATAATTCACAGATTGAGCTAGCTGATTCCTCTACTGGATTGGGATCTTGAAGCAAGTGTGCCATTTCACATATCGGGAGGAAAAGCTCGCTGGGCAGCTTTAAATGGTCCAGTCTGCACCTGTGGCACTTCTCAAGTGCTCTTTTTCTAGTAACTGATTTTAAGCTGTGTGTGTGGGTATTTTGCCACCAACGATTTCACACTATTGTGGCGTCTCCTTCTGTTTTCTCCTACTTATCTGAGACCTCTGTGTATGACAGGATCTTCAGACTCCTCCTCTGTCACAGAGTCTCACCCACTTAAGGTGCTATAGTCCTATTTCTGCTGAGGAGAGCTAAATAACTCCAGAGCAAGCCACATAGAAATGTAAGCACCATGTGTTCCACACAGTGTAGGGTGATCACACAGCAGGACTGCTGACAGGCTTGCATTTAGTGTATTGTAGAAAGTGTTACTACCCATTACTAGAAGATGTCACTATCCCTCTAACCAGACTTACCTCCGCTCCTCCCACCAGCAGCAGCAGTGTTTACTGAAGCCTTTCTGTTCTCTGTCCAGTGGCAACCTAGTTCCTCCTACAAAAATAGTGCAGGAACCCCGTTTCCATGCGTTCCCGTTGGACCTGACCGCTGCTCTAGAGAAACTATGTGCTTTATCCCTGTAAAGTGGTTGATCACGGTTTAAGGGACATAGAAACATTTTTTTATTTCAGAATTCAGATAGAGCATATAGTTATTTTTTTAAATTTTTCCAATTTACTTCTAAATTGCAAAACTACTCTAGACACAAGCACAGTCCAGAGCCTACCTACTTACTTTTTAAGAAAGAATTCCAAACAAAATAAATGTAAAGAAAAATAATTTGGAAAGTATTTTTTTAAATTATACACTCTGTCTGAATCATAAAAGAAAAAAAAAAGTGGGTTTCTTTAAAAGGACTTTAAATTGCAAAATGTGTTTACCATTAATGTGCTCTCAATTACTTGTTATAGTATCTCCAGAGTATCAAATCTATAGGAAATCAATCATTTAGGTTTATTTTTGTATATAAAATAAATGTTTTTGCAGATTTAAGAATCTTACGGCTAGATTTAGAGTTTTGTCGGTAACGACCCGCGTAGCTAACGCTGGTTTTTTTTCTCCCGCACCTTTTAAATACCGCTGGTATTTAGAGTTCACAGAAGGGCTGTGTTAGGCTCCAAAAAGGGAGCGTATAGCATATTTACCGCCACTGCAACTCTCAATACCAGCGGTGCTTACGGACACGGCCAGCTTAAAAAACGTGCTCGTGCACGATTCCCCCATAGAAAACAATGGGGCATTTTGAGCTGAAAAAAAACCAAACACCTGCAAAAAAGCAGCGTTCAGCTCCTAACGCAGCCCCATTGTTTCCTATGGGGAAACACTTCCTATGTCTGACCTAACACCCTAACATGAACCCCAAGTCTAAACACCCCTAACCTTACACTTATTAACCCCTAATCTGCCGCCCCCGCTATCGCTGACACCTGCATATTTTTTTAACCCCTAATCTGCCGCACTGTACACCGCTGCAACCTACGTTATCCCTATGAACCCCTAATCTGCTGCCCCTAACACTGCCGACCCCTATATTATATTTATTAACCCCTAATCTGCCGCCCCCAACGTCGCCTCCACCTACCTACAATTATGAACCCCTAATCTGCCGACCGGACCTCACCACTACTATAATAAATTTATTAACCCCTAATCCGCCTCACTCCCGCCTCAATAACCCTATAATAAATAGTATTAACCCCTAATCTGCCGACCGGACCTCACCGCTACTCTAATACATTTATTAACCCCTAAAGCTAAGTCTAACCTTAACCCTAACACCCCCCTAAATTAAATATAATTTAAATCTAATGAAATAAATTAACTCTTATTAAATAAATTATTCCTATTTAAAGCTAAATACTTACCTGTAAAATAAACCCTAATATAGCTACAATATAAATTATAATTATATTGTAGCTATTTTAGGATTAATATTTATTTTACAGGCAACTTTGTATTTATTTTAACCAGGTACAATAGATATTAAATAGTTAATAACTATTTAATAGTTACCTAGTTAAAATAATTACAAAATTACCTGTAAAATAAATCCTAACCTAAGTTACAATTAAACCTAACACTACACTATCAATAAATTAATTAAATACAATACCTACAAATAAATACAATTAAATAAACTAACTAAAGTACAAAAAATAAAAAGAACCAAGTTACAAAAAATAAAAAAATATTTACAAACATTAGAAAAATATTACAACAATTTTAAACTAATTACACCTACTCTAAGCCCCCTAATAAAATAACAAAGCCCCCCAAAATAAAAAAAATGCCCTACCCTATTCTAAAATTAAAATAGAAAAGCTCTTTTACCTTACCAGCCCTGAAAAGGGCCTTTTGCAGGGCATGCCCCAAAGAATTCAGCTCTTTTGCCTGTAAAACAAAACCATACAATACCCCCCCAACATTACAACCCACCACCCACATACCCCTAATCTAACCCAAACCCCCCCTTAAATAAACCTAACACTAAGCCCCTGAAGATCTCCCTACCTTGTCTTCACCACACCGGGTTCACCGATCGGTCCAGAAGAGGCTCCGAAGTCTTCATCCAAGCCCAAGCGGGGGGCTGAAGATGTCCATGATCCGGCTGAAGTCTTGATCCAAGCGAAGCTGAAGAGGTCCATGATCCGGCTGAAGTCTTCATCCAAGCGGGAGCTGAAGAGGTCCATGATCCGACTGAAGTCTTCATCCAAGCGGGAGCTGAAGAGGTCCATGATCCGGCTGAAGTCTTCTATCAAGTAGCATCTTCAATCTTCTTTCTTCCGGATCCATGTTCATCCCGCCGATGCGGAACATCCATCTTCACCGACGACTTCCCGATGAATGACGGTTCCTTTAAGGGACGTCATCCAAGATGGCGTCCCTCGATTTCCGATTGGCTGATAGGATTCTATCAGCCAATCAGAATTAAGGTAGGAAAATTCTGATTGGCTGATGGAATCAGCCAATCAGATTCAAGTTCAATCCGATTGGCTGATCTAATCAGCCAATCAGATTAAGCTCGCATTCTATTGGCTGTTCCGATCAGCCAATAGAATGCAAGCTCAATCTGATTGGCTGATTGGATCAGCCAATCAGATTGAACTTGAATCTGATTGGCTGATTCCATCAGCCAATCAGAATTTTCCTACCTTAATTCCGATTGGCTGATAGAATCCTATCAGCCAATCGGAATTCGAGGGACGCCATCTTGGATGACGTCCCTTAAAGGAACCGTCATTCGTCGGGAAGTCGTCGGTGAAGATGGATGTTCTGCGTCGGCGGGATGAACATGGATCTGGAAGAAAGAAGATTGAATATGCCGCTTGATAGAAGACTTCAGCCGGATCATGGACCTCTTCAGCTCCCGCTTGGATGAAGACTTCAGCTGGATCATGGACCTCTTTAGCTCCCGCTTGGATCAAGACTTCAGCCGGATCATGGACATCTTCAGCCCCCCGCTTGGGCTTGGATGAAGACTTTGGAGCCTCTTCTGGACCAATCGGTGAACCCGGTGTGGTGAAGACAAGGTAGGGAGATCTTCAGGGGCTTAGTGTTAGGTTTATTTAAGGGGGGTTTGGGTTAGATTAGGGGTATGTGGGTGGTGGGTTGTAATGTTGGGGGGGGGGTATTGTATGGTTTTTTTTTACAGGCAAAAGAGCTGAATTCTTTGGAGCATGCCCTGCAAAAGGCCCTTTTCAGGGCTGGTAAGGTAAAAGAGCTTTTCTATTTTAATTTTAGAATAGGGTAGGGTATTTTTTTATTTTGGGGGGCTTTGTTATTTTATTAGGGGGCTTAGAGTAGGTGTAATTAGTTTAAAATTGTTGTAATATTTTTCTAATGTTTGTAAATATTTTTTTATTTTTTGTAACTTGGTTCTTTTTTATTTTTTGTACTTTAGTTAGTTTATTTAATTGTATTTATTTGTAGGTATTGTATTTAATTAAGTTATTGATAGTGTAGTGTTAGGTTTAATTGTAGGTAATTGTAGGTAGTTTATTTAATTAATTTATTGATAGTGTAGTGTTAGGTTTAATTGTAACTTAGGTTAGGATTTATTTTACAGGTAATTTGTAATTATTTTAACTAGGTAACTATTAAATAGTTATTAACTATTTAATAGCTATTGTACCTGGTTAAAATAAATACAAAGTTACCTGTAAAATAAATATTAATCCTAAAATAGCTACAATATAATTATAATTTATATTGTAGCTATATTAGGGTTTATTTTACAAGTAAGTATTTAGCTTTAAATAGGAATAATTTATTTAATAAGAGTTAATTTATTTTGTTAGATTTAAATTATATTTAATTTAGGGGGGTGTTAGGGTTAAGGTTAGACTTAGCTTTAGGGGTTAATAAATGTATTAGAGTAGCAGTGAGGTCCGGTCGGCAGATTAGGGGTTAATACTTGAAGTTAGGTGTCAGCGATGTTAGGGAGGGCAGATTAGGGGTTAATACTATTTATTATAGGGTTATTGAGGTGGGAGTGAGGCAGATTAGGGGTTAATACATTTATTATAGTAGCGGTGAGGTCCGGTCGGCAGATTAGGGGTTAATAATTGTAGGTAGGTGGAGGCGACGTTGGGGGCGGCAGATTAGGGGTTAATAAATATAATATAGAGGTCGGCGGTGTTAGGGGCAGCAGATTAGAGGTTCATAGGGATAACATAGGTTGCGGCGGTGTGCGGTCGGCAGATTAGGGGTTACATTTTTTTAATAGAGTGGCGGCGATGTGGGGGGACCTCGGTTTAGGGGTACATAGGTAGTTTATGGGTGTTAGTGTACGTTAGAGCACAGTAGTTAAGAGCTTTATAAACCGGCGTTAGCCCAGAAAGCTCTTAACTCCTGACTTTTTTCTGCGACTGGAGTCTTGTCGTTAGATTTCTAACGCTCACTTCAGCCAAGACTCTAAATACCGGCGTTAGGAAGATCCCATTGAAAAGATAGGATACGCAATTGACGTAAGGAGATCTGCGGTATGGAAAAGTCGCGGCTGGAAAGTGAGCGTTAGACCCTTTCCTGACTGACTCTAAATACCAGCGGTAGCCCAAAACCAGCGTTAGGAGCCTCTAACGCTGGTTTTGATGGCTAACGCTAAACTCTAAATCTAGCCGAATCTGTTTTTTTTCTCAAGAACGTGCCCACATTATTGGGTTGAGCCTGCAGGAAAAGCAGACCTCCAGCTTTTATCTATCTAGCTTATAGCCTAGTTAAAATTAAACTTGCAAGATTCAGATAGAGCAGCAATTTTAAGCAACTTTCTAATTTACTCCTATTTTTCTTTGTTCTCTTGGTATCTTTATTTGAAAAAGCAAGAATGAAAGCGTAGGATTCGGTTCATTTTTGGTTCAGCACCTGGGTAGTGCTTGCTGATTGGTGTCTAAATGTAGCCAAATATCAGCAAGCGCTACCCACGGTGCTAAACCAAAAAATAGGTCGGCTCCTAAGCTTACATTCAAGCCTTTTCAAATAAAGATACCAAGAGAACAAATAAAAATTGATATTAGGAGTAAATTAGAAAGTTGCTTAAAATTGTTGCTCTATCTGAATCATGAAAGGTTACTTTTGACTAGACTATCCCTTTAAGTCCTCCTTATTTTATCTCATAGTCTGTACACAATGATCAATACTTGGGGTCTGATGATGAAAGATTCTCATGCTTGGAGATAAATTATAGTGTAGACTTCACAGGGGCTCGCCGAGATTATTGAACGCTAAAAGAAAAATATGGAACCTGGAAGTCCCAGAGAGAAGAGCGATGCCTCCATTAAACCTCTCTGCACAAATGAGATGATATAAAATAATCCTCCATAAATGTGAGATCTCTAAAAAGATTCTAGACAGTCAAATTCTGCTATACTACTCTAAGGGGTGTTCTGTGTATTTCTATAGGTGAGGGAGAGACAAACCCAGAGCAGTGGAGAAGTATAGCAACATCTGCCTTTTTACAATCTCATGAGGGTATCTCACAGTGCTGGGAGATCATTTTATATTATTTCATCTGAGCAGAGAGATTTATACCATCAGGTCCTTAGAGAAAGTAATTTGAAAGGAAAATGTATTACCTACCTCTTCCAACCACCACCATAGAAACTTTACACATATGTTTATTAATATATACACTGTAAATATATATATATATATACATATATGTTTTTATTGAAGTAAAACCAAAGCCAAGCTCAGAACATTCCGAGCCAAATCTATTTCTTTGTTGTAAAAGTAATACCTGTCATGGATGGACCTTTGTACGAGCTACAGCTAGTGACAAGTCCTTCCTATTTTACTGCTGTATGTTAAACTCTGACCCTGACGATCCCTTGTGGCTATACAGAATGCTGCTAAAAATTTATCACAGAAACCAAAGTGGCAAATGATCAAACGATGGTAACCAACGGGAAAACGTCAGATCCTAAACTGAGAATAAATAATATGTAACAGCGTGTTTTGGTGGTGAAAGAAACATACAGTGATGATAAGACGACTTAAACAATATTTAGTTAATTATTATTACGTATATGTAAATCAACACCAAATCCTGTTGTGCTGATAGAAAAGTAAGTTTTTGTTTTTCCTAGCAACCGTTACCATGCAGTGTAGTATACAAAAAAAAGACAAGCCTATCTATCTTTATCCGTCTTCTGGTTTACTTTACCACAATATGAGCTCTAGCTCAAAATGCGTTAGTTGTTCTATTTGTGCTCCTCTAGTGCAACAATTTTTTATTGAGTTGCTAAAAGTTCTACTTTAAATAAAATACATTTTTCACATCAAATGGGCAGCATTACACTATACTTCCGCTGCAAGGATGTATCATGACACATGTATAGTCCCTCCCCATTCTCTCATGTGACCTAGCGCTTGAGATTAGAGCTTGTCAATCACCAGGAACAAACTTGTTCGGGTTGATTTATATCTGACAACTCAGCTTCTTAGACACACAGCTCACTCTTTGCATCCGTTTTTTTTTAAACATAACACACATGTCTGAAAGCATTGTGCGCGGTTGGCTGATGGTTCACTGATCGCGCGTCCATGTAAAGCGAGCACTTGTGATATTGATTAGGATCTGAAGACGAGCTTTATCTACTTCATAAAGAGCGAGTGGGACCAATCTATACTTCACTACACTACACTTTTTATTATGCACTCCTTAATTATGAAATTCTATTGCATTTAAGGTCCGTTAATAAATGTAATACAGTGGTTCACATTTATTCATGAAAAAATAGAAACAAGACAACTGAGCGAAATCTAAATCTAAGGGATAGATTTATCATAGTGCGAGCGGACATGATACAAAGTAGCGTATCATGTCCACCGCACATCGATTTATCATTGCACCATCAGTTCTTGTGAACTGCTGGTGCAATACCGCCCCCTGAAGATTCGTGGCCAATCGGCCTCTAGTAGGTTGTGTCAATCAACCCGATCGTATTCGATCGGGTTGATTTCTGTCTGCGGCCTCAGAGCAGGCAGACAAGTTATGGAGCAGCGGTCTTTAGAACGCTGCTTCACAACTGCTGTTTCCGACGAGCCTGAAGGCTCACGTGGAAACAAGGGCATCGAGCTTCATACGGAGCTTGATAAATCGGCCCCAAAATATTTCTGCAAACATGAAAAAAAACATTTGCTTTCATATTTGTTCTACTTCGTCTGAAAGGTGGTAATTATTAATAATGTATATATTGTATAGATAATCATTAAATACACTTTTCTAAACGATTTTAATCTACCCACAAAACCCTTAAAGGACCACTCAATGCAGTAGAATTGCATAAGTTAACAAGTGCATAATAAAAAGACAATGATTTAACACCTACTCTGAATTTAAAATATGCAGCAGATTTTTTTTGGACAAATTTATTTTTTCTCCCATTTTCCAGCCCCTTTTATCATGTGACAGACATCAGCCAATCACAGACTAGTATACGTATACCCTGTGAGCTTCTGCACATGCTCAGTAGGATCTTGTTCCCCAGAAAGTGTGAATATAAAAATACTGTGCAAAATTTGATAATTGAAGTAAATTGGAAAGTGTCTTAAAACTGCTGCTCAATCTGGATCCTAAAAGTTTATTTTACTTGAGTGTCCCTTTAGGACAAACATACATATTTCTATGGTTCTGGAACACAACAGATTATTTGTACACACGTCACCTATAAGCAACACTACTCAGGGATTAGTCAGCCTGTGATATAATCCCTAAAATAGGGTGATCTGAGGGGGAAAAAAAATATTAGACAAGGTTTTGGTTGCAGCATTTCACACCATTTATTTTAATTAAATAATGAATGAGAATCGTAGCTGTAACTATTATTACTGTTATTAATTAACAACTTCACATGAAAATCTACAGACAACAATATATAACGGGAATAATCCATTGTAATTCCTAACAGTCGTAACTGGGGATATTTTAAGTTGGTTAGCGTGAGTTGGTATTACACAGTTGAGCGCAAATATTGCTTTCATGAAAGTGATATTTAGCGCTCCACTTGTAATCTGGCCCAAAATATATTTATTCACAACAGATATTACTTCACAATGAAATAAATTAGTAGTAATTAAAGTGATGGTAAACTCTCCCCTTAATGAAAACAGATCCGGAATGTTAGTGATATTTTAGATGGAGTTTAATTCATCAGTTGTAATGAAGATGCGCTATAACTTACTTATGAATATAGTTCTTAAAATTAAATACCCCATGCTCTTCAAAAGTCAATTTTTCTGTGAGCTAACAGTTTGAATTGTTGTCCAATCAGCGCTCTCCCCATATGGCACTTTTGTTGTAGCTAGAGTGCTGATTGGAGAACAATTCAGACCGTTGGGTCACAAAAAAATAAAGACTTTTGAAGTGAGCAGTGGAGTGCGGGGAATTTGAATTTCATATCTATATTAAAAAGCAAGTTATACTGCATCTTCATTACAACTGATTAATTAACCCATCTAAATTATCACCAACATTCTGGATCTGTTATTATAAAGGGGAGAGTTTACCACCACTTAAAGTGATGGTAAACTTTAAATACTCAAATGCCATAAATGTGTACATTTTTTTTTTTTAAATCCATCTGTGAAAGGGTTAAATTAGTGCATATAGTAATGCTTCTATTACACTGTTATGCCTGGCCCACATGGGTGAACTCTTTTTTTTTTTTGTATGACAATTCCAGTGAATATCCAATCAGTATGTGTGTCAGTTG
The DNA here is from genome assembly GCF_027579735.1 of Bombina bombina. NCBI lineage: Eukaryota > Metazoa > Chordata > Amphibia > Anura > Bombinatoridae > Bombina > Bombina bombina. The sequence continues at coordinate 152,658,677 of NC_069503.1, forward strand.
ACAATCTTGAAGTCCAACCCCTTTAAAGCCCATAGAAAGCCTATGTAGAGTGGATGTGACTGCTCTATACATCACAGCCCAGCCAAAAGAGGAAATGAAGGGGGCGGAGGAACAGACAATACCAATTAGCATTATAAACCTTTTATTATAAAATATATATACACTTTAAAAAAAATAATTATGTGGTTTTACTTGCAAACTAATATAAGTTTTATTGCAACATTCCGTTAGTCTGAAATTTAATATCACTTTAACATTCCTGCTTTTTCAAATAAGGATACCAAGAGAATGAAGAAAATGTGACAATAGGAGTAAATTAGAAATATGGCTTAAAATTGCATGCTATGAGGCCCATTTATCAAGCTCCGTATGGAGCTTGAGGGCTTGTGTTTCTGGTGAGTCTTCAGACTCACCAGAAACAGCAGTTATGAAGCAGCGGTCTAAAGACCGCTGCTCCATAACCCTGTCCGCCTGGTCTGAGCAGGCGACAGGAATCGCCACAATTCAACCCGATCGAGTACGATCGGGTTGATTCACACCCCCCCGGCCGCGAGTCTGCAGGGGGCGGCGTTGCACCAGCAACTCTTGTGAGCTGCTGGTGCAATGCTGTATGCGGAGAGCGTATTGCTCTCCTTATTCACGAGGTCTTGCGGACCCGATCCGCACTGTCGGATCAGGTCCGCAAGACCTTTGATAATTCAACCTCTATATCTAAATCATGAAAGAAAAATGTGGGTTTACTATCCCTTTAAAGCATAAAGTCACAGAGTAATGTTGCACAACTCTCTCTCTCTGCTGTTCAGCCCGCCCTTCTCAACTCTCTTTCTGATGTTCAGCTGCTCTCAGACGTTCAATGACTCTGCAGATCAACTGTGTCTCTGCTGCTCAACTATCTGTATGCTCACAAGCCGCCCGCCCTCACTCCCAATCAGACACCACCAAAAAGGCTTGCAGGCTTCTCCCGCCTCCTTTTACACATCTCCACAACCGTGGCATGTAGGAAATTGTAGTTCTCTGCATAAATTAAAAGAGAGAAAGGTCAACCTGGGAACGAACAATAGCATAATAGCTTGTTCTATGGCTAGTTACCACCCAAGAAGCAGACTCTTTCTTTCATGTAATTAGCAAGAGTCCATGAGCTAGTGACGTATAGGATATACATTCCTACCAGGAGGGGCAAAGTTTCCCAAACCTCAAAATGCCTACAAATACACCCCTCACCACACCCACAAATCAGTTTTACAAACTTTGCCTCCTATGGAGGTGGTGAAGTAAGTTTGTGCTAGATTCTACGTTGATATGCGCTCCGCAGCAGGTTGGAGCCCGGTTTTCCTCTCAGCGTGCAGTGAATGTCAGAGGGATGTGAGGAGAGTATTTCCTATTTTGAATGCAGTGATCTCCTTCTACGGGGTCTATTTCATAGGTTCTCTGTTATCGGTCGTAGAGATTCATCTCTTACCTCCCTTTTCAGATCGACGATATACTCTTATATATATATACCATTACCTTCGCTGATTTTCGTTTCAGTACTGGTTTGGCTTTCTACAAACATGTAGATGAGTGTCCTGGGGTAAGTAAGTCTTATTTTCTGTGATACTCTAAGCTATGGTTGGGCACTTTTTTAATAAAGTTCTAAATATATGTATTCAAACATTTATTTGCCTTGACTCAGGATGTTCAACATTCCTTATTTTCAGACAGTCAGTTTCATATTTGGGATAATGCACTTGAATCAATTATTTTTCTTACCTTAAAAATTTGACTTTTTTCCCTGTGGGCTGTTAGGCTCGCGGGGGCTGAAAATGCTTCATTTTATTGCGTCATTCTTGGCGCGGACTTTTTTGGCGCAAAAAATCTTTTCTGTTTCCGGAGTCATACATGTCGCTGGAAGTTGCGTCATTTTTGACGTTCTTTTCCGCCAAAAATGTCGGCGTTCCGGACGTGGCATCATTTTTGGCGCCAAAAGCATTTAGGCGCCAAATAATGTGGGCGTCTTATTTGGCGCTAAAAAAATATGGGCGTCGCTTTTGTCTCCACATTATTTAAGTCTCATTTTTCTTTGCTTCTGGTTGCTAGAAGCTTGTTCCTTGGCATTTTTTCCCATTCCTGAAACTGTCATTTAAGGAATTTGATAAATTTTGCTTTATATGTTGTTTTTTCTCTTACATATTGCAAGATGTCTCACGTTGCATCTGAGTCAGAAGATACTTCAGGAAAATCGCTGTCTGGTGCTGGAACTACCAAAGCTAAGTGTATCTGCTGTAAACTTTTGGTAGCTGTTCCTCCAGCTGTTGTTTGTATTAATTGTCATGACAAACTTGTTAATGCAGATAATATTTCCTTTAGTAATGTACCATTACCTGTTGCAGTTCCATCAACATCTAATGTTCAGAATGTTCCTGATAACATAAGAGATTTTGTTTCTGAATCCATCAAGAAGGCTATGTCTGTTATTCCTCCTTCTAGTACACATAAAAAATCTTTTAAAACTTCTCTTTATACAGATGAATTTTTAAATGAACATCATCATTCTGATTCTAATGACTCTTCTGGTTCAGAGGATTCTGTCTCAGAGGTTGATGCTGATAAATCTTCATATTTATTTAAAATGGAATTTATTCGTTCTTTACTTAAAGAAGTACTAATTGCTTTAGAAATTGCGGATTCTGGTCCTCTTGATACTAAATCTAAACGTTTAGATAAGGTCTTTAAATCTCCTGTGGTTATTCCAGAAGTTTTTCCTGTTCCTGGTGCTATTTCTGAAGTAATTTCCAGAGAATGGAATAATTTGGGTAATTCATTTACTCCTTCTAAACGTTTTAAGCAATTATATCCTGTGCCGTCTGACAGATTAGAATTTTGGGACAAAATCCCTAAAGTTGATGGGGCTATTTCTACCCTTGCTAAACGTACTACTATTCCTACGTCAGATGGTACTTCCTTTAAGGATCCTTTAGATAGGAAAATTGAATCCTTTCTAAGAAAAGCTTATCTGTGTTCAGGTAATCTTCTTAGACCTGCTATATCATTGGCTGATGTTGCTGCAGCTTCAACTTTTTGGTTGGAAACTTTAGCGCAACAAGTAACAGATCATGATTCTCATAATATTATTATTCTTCTTCAACATGCTAATAATTTTATCTGTGATGCCATTTTTGATATTATCAGAGTTGATGTCAGGTTTATGTCTCTAGCTATTTTAGCTAGAAGAGCTTTATGGCTTAAAACTTGGAATGCTGATATGTCTTCTAAATCGACTCTACTTTCCATTTCTTTCCAGGGTAACAAATTATTTGGTTCTCAGTTGGATTCTATTATCTCAACTGTTACTGGTGGGAAAGGAACTTTTTTACCACAGGATAAAAAATCTAAGGGTAAAAACAGGGCTAATAATCGTTTTCGTTCCTTTCGTTTCAACAAAGAACAAAAGCCTGATCCTTCATCCTCAGGAGCAGTTTCAGTTTGGAAACCATCTCCAGTCTGGAATAAATCCAAGCCTTCTAGAAAAGCAAAGCCAGCTTCTAACTCCACATGAAGGTGCGGCCCTCATTCCAGCTCATCTGGTAGGGGGCAGGTTACGTTTTTTCAAAGAAATTTGGATCAAATCTGTTCACAATCTTTGGATTCAGAACATTGTTTCAGAAGGGTACAGAATTGGTTTCAAGATAAGACCTCCTGCAAAGAGATTTTTTCTTTCCCGTGCCCCAGTAAATCCAGTGAAAGCTCAAGCATTTCTGAAATGTGTTTCAGATCTAGAGTTGGCTGGAGTAATTATGCCAGTTCCAGTTCTAGAACAGGGGCTGGGGTTTTATTCAAATCTCTTCATTGTACCAAAGAAGGAGAATTCCTTCAGACCAGTTCTGGATCTAAAAATATTGAATCGTTATGTAAGGATACCAACGTTCAAAATGGTAACTGTAAGGACTATCTTGCCTTTTGTTCAACAAGGGAATTATATGTCCACAATAGATTTACAGGATGCATATCTGCATATTCCGATTCATCCAGATCATTATCAGTTCCTGAGATTCTCTTTTCTGGACAAGCATTACCAGTTTGTGTCTCTGCCGTTTGGCCTAGCTACAGCTCCAAGAATTTTTACAAAGGTTCTTTGTGCCCTTCTGTCTGTAATCAGAGAACAGGGTATTGTGGTATTTCCTTATTTGGACGATATCTTGGTACTTGCTCAGTCTTTACATTTAGCAGAATCTCATACGAATCGACTTGTGTTGTTTCTTCAAGATCATGGTTGGAGGATCAATTCACTAAAAAGTTCATTGACTCCTCAGACAAGGGTAACCTTTCTGGGTTTCCAGATAGATTCAGTGTCCATGACTCTGTCTTTGACAGACAAGAGACGTCTAAAATTGATTTCAGCTTGTCGAAACCTTCAGTCACAATCATTCCCTTCGGTAGCCTTATGCATGGAAATTCTAGGTCTTATGACTGCTGCATCGGACGCGATCCCCTTTGCTCGTTTTCACATGCGACCTCTTCAGCTCTGTAGGCTGAATCAATGGTGCAGGGATTACACAAAGATATCTCAATTAATATCTTTAAAACCGATTGTACGACGCTCTCTAACATGGTGGACAGATCACCATCGTTTAATTCAGGGGGCTTCTTTTGTTCTTCCGACCTGGACTGTAATTTCAACAGATGCAAGTCTTACAGGTTGGGGAGCTGTGTGGGGATCTCTGACGGCACAAGGAGTTTGGGAATCTCAGGAGGTGAGATTACCGATCAATATTTTGGAACTCCATGCAATTTTCAGAGCTCTTCAGTCTTGGCCTCTTCTGAAGAGAGAATTGTTCATTTGTTTTCAGACAGACAATGTCACAACTGTGGCATACATCAATCATCAAGGAGGGACTCACAGTCCTCTGGCTATGAAAGAAGTATCTCGAATTCTGGTTTGGGCGGAATCCAGCTCCTGTCTAATCTCTGCGGTTCATATCCCAGGTATAGACAATTGGGAAGCGGATTATCTCAGTCGCCAAACGTTGCATCCGGGCGAATGGTCTCTTCACCCAGAGGTATTTCTTCAGATTGTTCAAATGTGGGAGCTTCCAGAAATAGATCTGATGGCGTCTCATCTAAACAAGAAACTTCCCAGGTATCTGTCCAGATCCCGGGATCCTCAGGCGGAAGCAGTGGATGCATTATCACTTCCTTGGAAGTATCATCCTGCCTATATCTTTCCGCCTCTAGTTCTTCTTCCAAGAGTAATCTCCAAGATTCTGAAGGAATGCTCGTTTGTTCTGCTGGTAGGTCCGGCATGGCCTCACAGGTTTTGGTATGCGGATCTTGTCCGGATGGCCTCTTGCCATCCGTGGTCTCTTCCGCTAAGACCAGACCTTCTGTCGCAAGGTCCTTTTTTCCATCAGGATCTCAAATCCTTAAATTTAAAGGTATGGAGATTGAACACTTGATTCTTGGTCAAAGAGGTTTCTCTGACTTTGTGATTAATACTATGTTACAGGCTCGTAAATCTGTATCTAGAGAGATATATTATAGAGTCTGGAAGACATATTTCTTGGTGTCTTTCTCATCATTTTTCTTGGCATTCTTTTAGAATTCCAAGAATTTTACAGTTTCTTCAGGATGGTTTAGATAAAGGTTTATCCGCAAGTTCTTTGAAAGGACAAATCTCTGCTCTTTCTGTTCTTTTTCACAGAAAGATTGCTAATCTTCCTGATATTCATTGTTTTGTACAAGCTTTGGTTCGTATAAAACCTGTCATTAAGTCAATTTCTCCTCCTTGGAGTTTGAATTTGGTTCTGGGGGCTCTTCAAGCTCCTCCTTTTGAACCCATGCATTCATTGGACATTAAATTACTTTCTTGGAAAGTTTTGTTCCTTTTGGCGATCTCTTCTGCCAGAAGAGTCTCTGAATTATCTGCTCTTTCTTGTGAGTCTCCTTTTCTGATTTTTCATCAGGATAAGGCAGTGTTGAGAACTTCTTTTGAATTTTTACCTAAGGTTGTGAATTCCAACAACATTAGTAGAGAAATTGTGGTTCCCTCATTATGTCCTAATCCTAAGAATTCTAAGGAGAAATCGTTGCATTCTTTGGATGTTGTTAGAGCTTTGAAATATTATGTTGAAGCTACTAAGTCTTTCCGAAAGACTTCTAGTCTATTTGTTATCTTTTCCGGTTCTAGAAAAGGCCAGAAAGCTTCTGCCGTTTCTTTGGCATCTTGGTTAAAATCTTTAATTCATCATGCCTATGTCGAGTCGGGTAAAACTCCGCCTCAAAGGATTACAGCTCATTCTACTAGGTCAGTTTCTACTTCCTGGGCGTTTAAGAATGAAGCTTCGGTTGATCAGATTTGCAAAGCAGCAACTTGGTCCTCTTTGCATACTTTTACTAAATTCTACCATTTTGATGTATTTTCTTCTTCTGAAGCAGTTTTTGGTAGAAAAGTACTTCAGGCAGCGGTTTCAGTTTGAATCTTCTGTTTATGTTTTTCATTAAACTTTATTTTGGGTGTGGATCAGTGACGTGCAGTGACATCAGAGGCTGGTGAGGCAGTGGCAGGATACGCCTTCATTCTTTAGATATCCTTGTTGAAGAAATAGCAATGCACATGGGTGAGCCAATCACATGAGGTATCTATGTGCAGCCACCAATCAGCAGCTACTGAGCATATTTAGATATCATTTTCAACAAAGGACATCAAAATAATGAAGAAAATTAGATATTAGATGTAAATTGGAAAGTTATTTAAATTTGCATATGGGTTTCATATGGGTTTCATGTCCCTTTAAATGGTGTCTTGGAAAACTGGTCAACTTAGTAAACATCTGATTTTAGTCTAAACGGATTGTAACAGAAACTCTTGCCAGATAACACAATGCTTGCTCTGATTATGAGATCTAGAAATCCATGCCCATTAAAATATGTTTAAAACATACTTTTTACTTTAATGCTGCAAATTATGCTTATAGATTCTTTCATTACATAAGGGATGAGAGTCAGAGGGGGAGGAAGAGAGACAGAGAAAGAGACCATGGGGGAGGAAGAGAGACAGAGAGAGAAAGAGACCATGGGGGAGGAAGAGAGACAGAGAGAGAAAGAGACCATGGGGGAGAACAACACATAAGGAGAGAGATGGCTAGATACATAGAGAGAGAGACACACACACACACAAGGGGGGGGGGGGGAGAGGGACCACAGCATTTTAAAGTAATAAAACAGCAGAGCTACAGAGAGTTCAGAAATTTAGTGTGAAGTACAGAGGCAAGCTGCTAAGTTAGTGGGTGTAAAGTTTGAGTAAACAAAATACAAAAATGACCCTGCTGTAAAAGAGTAAACAAACACTAAACCACATTCATTAAATTAGCATTTTCACTAACAGAATCCCTATCAGTAAAATCTTACTTTAATAAGATGTGGGTGAAACACTGCTCTCTGTGCCTCTCTCCTGCTCTGGAAGGATTCAGGAAGTGACAGTGGCACATTCCACTGCACTTAGAGGGGAAGAACAGAACTCTCTTTTTCACTTTAGCAAAGCTGGCAGCTTCACAGGACAGCAACAAAATATATGAAAGTTGTTTTTTTCCGTTTTTGTTTTGTTTTATATGATTTAACATCCAGCCCCAACCCTATGTTCCACTTACTAATGCCTCTCGCTGGATTGGTTCAGCCCAAATAGGACTGCCTCAAATAAGCAGTTAATGGGCCATGCAATGATCTTAACCACTTGCATCCAGTAGATGGCGCAGCATGTTGTGTAATGGTGGGCAGACCTGCTTGTGCCTCTTCATTGCACAACATATAGCTGTGAGAAAAAAAAATGCTGGGAAAAAAAATTACAATTTTTTTTTAAAGCCAATAAAAAAATATATATTTTTGCCCATATAAGAGGTAAAGCACTGCCTCACCTGCCTCTAGTGACTGCACATCACTGGTGTGGATTATTTTCAGCAGGAATTGGCTGTCTTTATTTTATCCCTCCCTCTCTAGTGACTCTTGCGTGGAAAAATCCACATCTTGGGTAGTCATTATCCCATACGTCACTAGCTCATGGACTCTTGCTAATTACATGAAAGAAAACATAATTTATGTAAGAACTTACCTGATAAATTAATTTCTTTCATATTAGCAAGAGTCCATGAGGCCCGCCCTTTTTTGTGGTGGTTATGATTTTTTTTGTATAAAGCACAATTATTCCAATTCCTTATTTTATATGCTTTCGCACTTTTTTCTATCACCCCACTTCTTGGCTATTCGTTAAACTGATTTGTGGGTGTGGTGAGGGGTGTATTTGTAGGCATTTTGAGGTTTGGGAAACTTTGCCCCTCCTGGTAGGAATGTATATCCCATACGTCACTAGCTCATGGACTCTTGCTAATATGAAAGAAATGAATTTATCAGGTAAGTTCTTACATAAATTATGTTTTTTGCTCAACATGTGCCTTTCACTTAGAAGAACTTTCCTGTGGCATATCAGTCTGATCCTGACTTAACAGTAAAGTCCAGCCCCGAAATACCAGGCAATCCCTCTCTGAACAAGGGAAACAGCAAAACCCCCGACATACGTTTCGGGCTAGTGTGGGCGTCGTCGGTGAGGTGCAACCATATCCCTCTAGGCACACTGAGCAACGGGTCCACATCTGGATTCCTGTATCACACTTAGGGAGACATATCAGTCTGATCCTGACTTAACAGTAAAGTCCAGCCTGAAATACCAGGCAATCCCTCTCTGAACAAGGGAAACGGCAAAACCCCCGAAGTACGTTTCGGCCCAGTGTGAGCCTCGTCGGTGAGGTGCAGCCATATCCCTCTAGGCACACTGAGCAACAGGTCCACATCTGGATTCCTGCATCACACTTAGAGAGATTTCCATAAGTGTCATAATTTGCATAAATAAAAAGAGAGAAGTGCTCAACCTGGGAACGAACAATAGCTTGTTCTATGGCTAGTTACCACCCAAGAAGCAGCCTATTTTTGCTCAACATGTGCCTTTCACAGAGAAAAACTTTCCTGTAGCATGTCCGTCTGATCCTGACATCACAATACTGTCCAGCCCCGAAATACCAGGCACTCCCTCTCTGAACAAGGGAAAGGACAAAACCCCAGGCGTACGTTTTGGCCTAGTGTGGGCCTCGTCGGTCAGGTGCAGCCATATCCCTCTAGGCACACTGAGCAACGGGTCCATGTCTGGTCCATGTCGGGTCCACGGGTCCCGCATCACACTTAGGGAGACTATTGTTCATTCCCAGGTTAAGCGCTTCTCTCTTTTATTTATGCAAATTGTAGTTCTCTGGCTGCAGAGCTGTTAATAGCTGCAGATATTGCATAGCACTGGACATAAAAATCATACCAGTGTATTTGAGTCATGAAAGGAAAATGTAAGGTTTCATGTCCCTTTAAGTACTGTTACATAGCTGTAAATAAACTTATTTTCACAAGTTAAGAATATCAGCTGATGCTGGGAAGGGCTTTTTACTGGTTCACACGTACACATTTCCAGAACTAGATACAAATATATCTATCGTCACTTTCCCTTTACTTTCAAGTATAAACAATGGATGAGATCACAAAATGTTTCAGTTCATTGTAGATATTTTACAAATTTCCTATGACCATGATTTTACTTGTAGAAAGGAAACGTTATAGAACTTGGACCTATCTCAAAACCGGTTTACTCACAGTATTCAATTTAAAGAATCAGATTACTAGTTCTCACCCCAACATTAAATTATTAAAGAAAAAAAAAGATTGTAATCTTATAGCTTCTCAAACCTTGCAGATTTATGATTTGATCACAATCAATAAGCTCAGGGAATAAAATGCAGACCTGGAAAAATTTCAAGGCCAAGCTTATTTTGCATCACCTGACTCAAGAGTATTAGTAAAATACTCCTTCCCTTAAAATATTTTCAGAATTAAATAGTTTTTGTTTCTAGTAAAATAAAACAAAAAACATATTGATTTTATATAGGCACCATACAATGAATCTTTTTTATCCTTTTTAAATGCAAATTATTTGTAACTGCTGATCTCTCACATACATTATACCCTTTTTTGAGTAACATGCACCTTTAAAAGATTAGTCCTAGATCAGAAATCCTGTGTGAAGTGTCTTGCAGGGTTTTAAATTTAAAGGGACACAAGGCCAGTTTTATTTCTTTCATGATTCAAATTGAGCACATGATTTTAATCAACTTTCCAATTTACTTCTATTATCTAATTTATTTTGTTCTCTTGATATCCTTTGTTGAAAATATTACCTAGCTAGGCTCAGGAGCTGCTGATTGGTAGGTGGACATTTATGCCTCAAATTGTTGACTCACCTGATATGTTCAGCTAGCTTCCAGTAGTACACTGCTTTTTCTTCAACAAAGGAAACCAAGAGAATGAAGCAAATTAGATAATAGAAGTAAATTGGAAACCTGTATACAACTGTATGCTCTATCTGAATCATTAAAGAACATTTTGGGGTTTCATGTCCCTTTAAAGTCATTACAATTCACTTGAAATGCCCATAAATAACCTACTTATCACAATGTTTTCAAAATAATTTGTGGCACCACAACACCCCCTACAGTCTTAAAGGGACAGTAAAGTTAAAACTAAACTTAAATAGATTGTATAAAGCATAGAATTTTAGACAACTTTCCAATTTATTTAGGTGGGCTCATGAGCGAGCACATGTCCCTTGTCATTTGGCAGCAGTGTTTGCAATACTATTTATAGCAATGTTATACATAGTTACATACTGCTGACACAGAGTGCTACAGACACTATATAGCAGCAAAGTTTGCAACTATATAAAACTGCAATAAACATTGTTGCAAACTGCTGCCAAATGTCTAATGACACGTGCAATCAATTGAGCCCACCTATGGTTACTGTTAAACAAAGGATACAAAAGAACTAAGCAAAATTGATAAAAATAAAATGAAAAGTTGTTTAACTTTTCATTCTCTAACCAGCTAATTTAAATTTAATTTTGACTTTATTCTATTCTATTGGGTACTTGTAAAGCGCTAATCACCTGTGAGGGTCTCAAGGCGCTATGGGAGGGGGGGAGAGGGATGCTAAGGGAAGACGATTCAGTCGAAGAGCCAGGTCTTGAGGTCCTTCCTGAAGTTTGTAAGGGAGGTGGATTGTCTGAGGTGCAGCGGGAGGGAGTTCCATGACCTTGCTTCCATATAGGAGAAGGATTTTCCTCCAGCTGTTTTTTTTTTCTTCTTGATGCGGGGGATGACTGCGAGTGCTTGGTCGGCAGAGTGGAGTTGTCTGGAGGGGGTGTAGAAATTGACACGGTGGTTGATGTATTCAGGACCGATGTTGTGGAGGGCCTTGAATGCATGGGTTAGAAGCTTGAAGGTGATTCACTTGTTGACAGGGAGCCAGTGTAGGTTCCTTAGGTGTTCGGTGATGTGGTTTTGGCGAGGGATGTCGAGGATGAGTCTGGCCGAGGTGTTCTGGATGCGTTGGAGTCATTTCTGGAGCTTGATGGTGGACCCGGCGTAGAGTGCATTGCCGTAGTCCAGTCGACTACTGACGAGAGTGTGGGTGACAGATTTTCTAGTTTCGGTGGGGATCCACTTGAAGATTTTTCGCAGTAGGTGGAGTATATGAAAACAAGTCGAAGAGACGGCGTTGACTTTGCGGTCCATGGAAAGTGATGAGGCGAGGATGACGCCTAGATTTCGTGCGTGGTGTGTTGGAGTTGGAGGGTATCCGAGGGATGTGGGCCACCAGGAGTCATCCCATGCAGATTTGGTGGGTCTGAGGAGGAGGATTTTGGTCTTGTCAGTGATGAGTTTGAGACGGTTATTGTTCATCCAGGTGGCGATTGCTGTAAGTCCTTCGTGGACATTTTTCTTGGCAGTGGCGGGGTATTGGGTGAGTGAGATGATTAACTGGGTGTCGTCGGCGTAGGAGAAGATGTTGAGGTTGTGTTGTCGGTGGATGGCAGCGAGGGGGGCCATGTAGATGTTGAAGAGGGTGGGACTAAGAGAAGAGCCTTGGGGTATGCCGCAGCTGATTGCTGTGGGATTGGAGGAGAAGGGTGGGAGTCTGACTTTCTGGGTTCTGCCACTGAGGAAGGAGGTGATCCATTCCAGGGCCTTATTGCGGATGCCAGCATCATGTAGGCATGTGAGGAGGGTGCTGTGGGCTACAGTGTCGAATGCGGCTGAGAGGTCTAGAAGGATGAGGGCGGCAGTCTCTCCTTGGTTGAGCAGGGCACGGATGTCGTCTGTTGCGGCGAGGAAGGTGGTCTCGGTGCTGTGATTGCTCCTGCAACCGGATTGGGAGGGGTCCAAGATGTGGTTGGTCTCGATGTGGTCAACAAGTTGTGCATTGATGGCCTTCTCAATTACTTTGGCTGGAAAGGGGAGTAGAGAGATGGGGCGGTAGTTTTTAGGATCTATGGGGTCAGCTGTGGGTTTCTTCAGCAGGGGTTTCGGCTCTGCATGCTTCCAGTCTTCTGGGAAGGTGCCAGTTTTGATGGAGCAGTTTATGGTGAAAAGATCAAAGAGAGGAAGTCCCAGTAGCATAAAATTAAATCCTTTATTCTTGGTTCAAATAAAATCAAACATGGATATTCACAGCAAAGACGATGTGGAAGGTGCTGAGGGCGCAGCACTAACTGGCTTACATGTTTCGGAAATGATCCGTAGTCATAGCCTGTAGTGCTGAGCCCCACACCTGTTTAAAAACAATTCAAACAAATGTGATAGGTTAAAAAATACAACAACGCCCTCAAACTAAACCTGTGCACACCTGAATATTAACTAGATGCCTGTACTGCTAACACTAATTAGCATACTGAAAGGATGTAATGTTGATAGTAGAAAACTGGCAGTAATATATACATAAGTAAACAAAAAACATAAACGGAATACTGCAAAGTAATTAGATCAGGGACTGTATATGTATGCCTGAATCTTACCTAAAAAAGTGTCATGTAAAATATACAAAAAATTAATGTATATGTTCCACTGAACTAGATTAAAACTAAACATCTAGCCTGCAATTGTAAACCCAAATACAAATGTGTATATCTAATCAAATGATAAGGTAGATAGTATATACTAGTAGTGCTAAGTGTATATCTAATCAAATGATAAAGTAAATAGTGTATACTGGGAGTGCCATGCTGACACCTTTGCTGCATAATGACATTCAATATACAATGAATAATAACCAAAGAAATGTCCAAACGGATAAGCCAAAAAATATATTAATGGGAAAATCTAATGCCATATAGATTATAAAATATGTTAAACCCATTGAGGTATATAATTAGGGCTATGACTACGGATCATTTCCGAAACATGTAAGCCAGTTAGTGCTGCGCCCTCAGCACCTTCCACATCGTCTTTGCTGTGAATATCCATGTTTGATTTTATTTGAACCAAGAATAAAGGATTTAATTTTATGCTACTGGGACTTCCTCTCTTTGATCTTTTCACTTTCCAGTACACCGGTAGCATTTGCTGAGTATGGGACATTGATTATCAGTTTGGAGCAAGTTTGAATACCATCTGTGTTTAGCCATATACTTACGGTCTTAGTGACCGCTGTTTTCATCACTAAGTCTCACCGTGTTACGGAGCGGAGCAGGGGGGAGGAGCAACTTACACAATACAAGGAAGTACTGCGGCTGGGATAAGTTGAGGCGGTAGAGGTACACCGCTTCGTCCTGGCGCTTTTCCGGAGAATTTGCCCTTTTTCTGATTGGAGCCTTACCTGCACGGAGTGTGGCGGATGTAAAGCGGCAGAGGTCTGCCAGAAGTACCCCCAATCCGCAGAACACGGGTGAGTGAAGGTTAACGTTTTATTTGGTTTGCCTAAGAGAGCCGGTTACTTGTTACAAGCATTGCAATTGGTTATTAGACAAGTATTATTTGCCTGTATATTGCAATTACCTGGGGCAGCTCGCGACCAATAGACATTTCACATCACTCTGTTTTTCACATATTGGCAACACATTTGGTGTACATACTTTGAATTTTTTGGAAACAGTCAAAAGTCTGAACGGCTGGCACAATAATAAGAGTTTCTCTTTGTTTATTAGCAGTTTATGGTGAGGCAGAGTTCGTGGGCGAGGGTAAATCCCGCTTTATTGAATATGTGGTGCGGGCATGGGTCTGAGGGTGCTCCGGAGTGGATAGATTTCAGGATTCTGAGTGTGTCCTCCATGGTGAGGGGGCTCCAGGTAGTCCGTAGACGGTGGTGGGTTTGGGTGAGGTGGTGGGTGGGTCGGTGGTGAGTGGTGAGTTCTGGAGCTCAAGGCTGTCGTAGATGTTGATGATCTTGCGGTGGAAGTAAGTAGCAATGTTGTCGCAGAGGTCCTGGGAGGGTGGGATGTCGTTAGTATCATTGTTGGGTTTTGAGAATTCCTTGATGACTGTGAACAGCTCCTTGCTGTTGTGGGTTTTGGCATGGATTCTGTCTAGAATAGTGGTTTTCTTTGGGGTTTTGATGAGGTGGTGGTGGGTGGTGACAGCTTCTTTGCAGGCGGATTTGTCCGAGGGGGACTTGCTGGATCTCCATGTTCTCGCTAATTGTCTGCAGTGGCGTTTGGAGTCCTGGAGGGTGGGGGTGAACCAGCTGGCCTTGTTGGTGGGCAGGCGACTGGACGGTTTCTTGAGGGGGCAAGGACATTTGTGCAGTCTGTGATCCAGCGATGTAGGTGGCGGGCGGAGGAGTTGGCGTCAGTGGAGGTCACTGGGGGGAACTTGATCAGGGTGGAGTGCAGTTGTTCTTGGGTGATGTTCCCGTTTCTGCGGGGTGGATGGTGATGCCGGAGGTGCGTGGTGGGTTTGTTGAAGAAGAAGTGTATACAGTGATGGTCAGTCCAGTGGAGTTCGGTTATGTGATTGACTGAGATGTGGTTGCCTGCAGAGAAGATCGGGTTGAGGGTGTGTCCGGCTATGTGAGTTGGGGCGTTTACTAGTTGCTTCAGTCCAATGGTTCCAAGGTTTTCCAGGAGGTTGGTGGTGTTGTGGTCATTAGGGTTGTCTAGATGGAAGTTGAGCTTGCCAAGTAGGATGTAGTCCTTTGAGGCGAGGGCGTGGGGTGCGGGACTTTACTTTCCCTTTAAATAGTACATATACGTAATACGTTTCAACTGAATACTTAAAGCTTGGAGGAGAAAAGAGAGATAATACAGATGGGTCACTTAACCAACAGCACCACTCCCTTAAATTGTAGTTGGCCAGCCCCAGCTGATACAGCCCACCGGGAAATTTCCTGGTATGCTGGTAGGCCAATCTGGCCTTTACTAAGCACATTTGAAGATCCACCCATTTCCAAAGAGCTTAAAGTGAACCACAGGGTTAATTCCTTTACATAACTTTATCAAATGATGTATCTGTGAAAATCCTCATAGTCTTTAACAGAGAATTTTGTAGAAGAGTAATTAGATAAACTTTGCAATCAACCCCAAAGTGTTGCTTCAGTCCAGTATGTTACTCTCATGCTTAATATTCAGGAGTATTTTTGCATCACATGCTTACTACAAATCAGGAATAAAAATCGGTTTCCATTCCTATTTATCAGAAATTATAGTAACATACGGCTAGATTTGGAGTTTTGTCGGTAACGACCCGAAAAACTAACGCCAGCTTTTTTCTGGCCGCACCATAAAAATAACTCTGGTATTGAGAGTCCACATAAAGGCTGCGTTAGGCTCCAAAAAAGGAGCGTAGAGCATTTTTAACGCAGCTTCAACTCTCGATACCAGAGTTGCTTTCGCAAGCGGCCAGCCTCAAAAACGTGCTCGTGCACGATTCCCCCATAGGAAACAATGGAGCTGTTTGAGCTGAAAAAAAACCTAACACCTGCAAAAAAGCCGCGTTCAGCTCCTAACGCAGCCCCATTGTTTGCTATGGGGAAACACTTCCTACGTCTGCACCTAACACTCTAACATGTACCCCGAGTCTAAACACACCTAACCTTACACTTATTAACCCCTATTCTGCCGCCCCCGCTATTGCTGACCCCTGCATATTATTATTAACCCCTAATCTTACCTGTAAAATAAATCCTAACCTAAGTTACAATTAAACCTAACACTATACTATCATTAAATTAATTAAATACAATACCTACAATTACCTACAATTAAACTTAACACTACACTATCAATAAATAAATTAAATAAAATTCCTACAAATAACTACAATGAAATAAAGTAACTAAAGTACAAAAAATAAAAAAGAACTAAGTTACAAAAATAAAAAAATATTTACAAACATAAGAAAAATATTACAACAATTTTAAACTAATTACACCTACTCTAAGCCCCCTAATAAAATAACAAAGACCCCTAAAATAAAAAATGCCCTACCCTATTCTAAATTACTACAGTTCAAAGCTCTTTTACCTTACCAGCCCTGAACAGGGCCCTTTGCGGGGCATGCCCCAAAGAATTCAGCTCTTTTGCCTGTAAAAAAAAAAACATACAATACCCCCCCAACATTACAACCCACCACCCACATACCCCTAATCTAACCCAAACCCCCCTTAAATAAACCTAACACTAAGCCCCTGAAGATCTTCCTACCTTATCTTCACCATACCAGGTTCACCGATCCGTCCTGAAGAGCTCCTCCGATGTCCTGATCCAAGCCCAAGCGGGGGGGCTGAAGAGGTCCATGATCCGGCTGAAGTCTTCATCCAAGCGGGAGCTGAAGAGGTCCATGATCCGGATGAAGTCTTCATCCAAGCGGGAGCTGAAGAGGTCCATGATCCGGATGAAGTCTTCTATCAACGGCATCTTCAATCTTCTTTCTTCCGGATCCATCTTGCAGACCTCCGACGCGGAACATCCTCTTCTCCCGACGCCTACTAGCCGAATGACGGTTCCTTTAAGGGACGTCATCCAAGATGGCGTCCCTCGAATTCCGATTGGCTGATAGGATTCTATCAGCCAATCGGAATTAAGGTAGGAATATTCTGATTAGCTGATGGAATCAGCCAATCAGAATCAAGTTCAATCCGATTGGCTGATCCAATCAGCCAATCAGATTGAGCTCGCATTCTATTGGCTGTTCCGATCAGCCAATAGAATGCGAGCTCAATCTGATTGGATCAGCCAATCGGATTGAACTTGATTCTGATTGGCTGATTCCATCAGCCAATCAGAATATTCCTACCTTAATTCCGATTGGCTGATCCTATCAGCCAATCGGAATTCGAGGGACGAGGGAATTCGAGGGACGCCATCTTGGATGACATCCCTTAAAGGAACCGTCATTCGGCTAGTAGGCGTCGGGAGAAGAGGATGTTCCGCGTCGGAGTTCTGCAAGATGGATCCGGAAGAAAGAAGATTGAAGATGCCGTTGATAGAAGACTTCATCCGGATCATGGACCTCTTCAGCTCCCGCTTGGATGAAGACTTCATCCGGATCATGGACCTCTTCAGCTCCCGCTTGGATGAAGACTTCAGCCGGATCATGGACCTCTTCAGCCCCCCGCTTGGGCTTGGATCAGGACATCGGAGGAGCTCTTCAGGACGGATCGGTGAACCTGGTATGGTGAAGATAAGGTAGGAAGATCTTCAGGGGCTTAGTGTTAGGTTTATTTAAGGGGGGTTTGGGTTAGATTAGGGGTATGTGGGTGGTGGGTTGTAATGTTGGGGGGGGTATTGTATGTTTTTTTTTTACAGGCAAAAGAGCTGAACTTCTTGGGGCATGCCCCGCAAAGGGCCCTGTTCAGGGCTGGTAAGGTAAAAGAGCTTTGAACTTTAGTAATTTAGAATAGGGTAGGGCATTTTTTATTTTGGGGGTCTTTGTTGTTTTATTAGGGGGCTTAGAGTAGGTGTAATTAGTTTAAAATTGTTGTAATATTTTTCTTATGTTTGTAAATATTTTTTTATTTTTTGTAACTTAGTTCTTTTTTATTTTTTGTACTTTAGTTAGTTTATTTCATTGTAGTTATTTTTAGGAATTGTATTTAATTTATTTATTGATAGTGTAGTGTTAGGTTTAATTGTAGGTAATTGTAGGTATTTTATTTAATTAATTTAATGATAGTATAGTGTTAGGTTTAATTGTAATTTAGGTTAGGCTTTATTTTACAGGTAATTTTCTAATTATTTTAACTAGGTAACTATTAAATAGTTCTTAACTATTTAATAGCTATTGTACCAGGTTAAAATAAATACAAAGTTACCTGTAAAATAAATATTAATCCTAAAATAGCTATAATATAATTATAATTTATATTGTAGCTATATTAGGATTTATTTTACAGGTAAGTATTTAGCTTTAAATAGGAATAATTTATTTAATAAGAGATAATTAATTTCGTTAGATGTAAATTATATTTAACTTAGGGGGGTGTTAGACTTAGCTTTAGGGGTTAATACATTTATTAGAATAGCGGTGAGCTCCAGTCGGCAGATTAGGGGTTAATAAGTGTAGGCAGGTGGAGGCGACATTGAGGGGGGCAGATTAGGGGTTAATAAATATAATATAGGGGTCGGCGGTGTTAGGGGCAGCAGATTAGGGGTACATAAGGATAACGTAGGTGGCGGCGCTTTGCGGTCGGCAGATTAGGGGTTAATAAGTGTAGGTAGGTGGAGGCGACGTTGTGGGGGGCAGGTTAGGGGTTAATAAATATAATACAGGGGTCGGCGGTGTTAGGGGCAGCAGATTAGGGGTAAATAAGGATAACGTAGGTGGCGGTCGGCAGATTAGGGGTTAAAAAAATTTATTCGAGTGTCGGCGATGTGGGGGGACCTCGGTTTAGGGGTACATAGGTAGTTTATGGGTGTTAGTGTACTTTAGAGTACAGTAGTTAAGAGCTTTATAAACCGGCGTTAGCCCAGAAAGCTCTTAACTACTGGGTTTTTTCCTGCGGCTGGAGTTTTGTCGTTAGATGTCTAACGCTCACTTCAGACACGACTCTAAATACCGGAGTTAGAAAGATCCCATTGAAAAGATAGGATACGCAATTTACGTAAGGGGATCTGCGGTATGGAAAAGTCGCGGCTGAAAAGTGAGCGTTAGACCCTATTTTGAGTGACTCCAAATACCGGAGGTAGCCTAAAACCAGCGTTAGGAGCCTCTAACGCTGGTTTTCACGGCTAACGCCAAACTCCAAATCTAGGCCATAGTAGGTGAAGTTGAAAGACGATAAAAAGTCTATGATGTCTAATTTTCACAGATACTTTGTAATGCCTATTTCATCGATAAAAATAAAGAAAAACTGTTAAATAAACAAACAGTAATATCTTTAAAAATCTAGCCATACAACAGAAGAAAATCATAACATCAAATTCTGTTTTAGCCAAAATCTATCTAAGTCTTTTTCCCTTATCATTTGTATTGGCAGGCCCGGTCATTTCTCAGTGACACTGTTTGAAAAGCAATTTTAATTGCTGGAGACTAAATTTTCTTTCCTCTTTTCTTAAATATGACTCAGACTATGATTTTCCTGGAATGAACAGTGCTCTTGGTTCATGATTATATTTATATAGAGTAATCATATCATTCTCACACTCTTATACAAGACCCAAATTTACATAACCTCTAAAGTGTACTTTAAAATGTTTTCTGCTGTGTTCCCAAAGGTCCATTTTACCTGATGGAGTATATTTTATTGTTTGCTAACAGCTCCTTTACCTTTATATTTTTTTATTATTGAAAATAAATAAATGGTATTGCCTGTAGAAACCTACTGTAAATACACTGAAAATATGAATAACAAATGTATTCTCTATAGCAAATATATGTAAACAGGAGACAATAGCACTAATTCATCTCCGGGAGGGGGGTAGAAGAGAGAGGGATATTTTTGTATCTGAAATAGTTGGTTGAGCACAGCCAAAATGAGCTGCTTTACCTGCAGGCTAAGCCCTTTGTTATGGGCATATACTTGAAATCAACAGTTGATGGTTGTAATGAGCAACACCGGCTCATTACATGAAGGGACAATTTCACCTATATTTAATACTCTGCAGTATGTATAATAAGTCCTTAGCAGCACATTAAGGGGGGGGGGGGGGCATTTTTTTATAGTGCAGTGTCCATTTAAACTCTCAGCCTCTCATACTAATTGTGTAGCCCTTTTTTGAAGCCTTTCTAGTTCTGCAATGTGCTTTTGAATAATTAGTCCCAAAAAGTGTACTCCATACTCTTTAATCTGCTTGAAATATGTGCACCCACTATCCAAAATCATGCAAAATATCGAAAATAGCAGATGCATGTTTCCTCAAATGGTACTCTTCACCAGACACCAGATTATTGTGCGTTAAGATGCGTTACCATAGTAAGAGTGAAATCCTTACCGCTCCAATTTCTGCTCTCATATTACAAGTTCAAAGTTATTTTTTGTAGCATGAGCGCTAGTCTAGTGCACTCTGACATGATGGAAAGAGTGAGTGCGTTATTTCCCTCACATAATAGACCTCTTTGGGTTTGTGAAATAAGGTTCATGTTGGATAACAGTCACAGTGTACTTAAAATGTAAAAAAAAGGAATTGTATTTGTAATTATCGATTTGTATCCTAGAAAAAAATTGTATGTTCAAAAAAAGAAATACATTGTATTTGTAAATTTAGATTTGTATTTGTAGGTCAAAACGTATATACAGTGATAAAAAATCATACAAACTTATTCCATAAAAATGCCTCTTGTGAAAGTTATCACTGTCCCATGCACCACCATATAAATCCTACACAGATGCAAATTATGTCATCAATGACATAATACTTGCCACTGCTTGCTGTCTTAGCTGCGTGTGGGGTTTAAATGTTGGTGCATTGTGCAGCATATGTGCGTATGCTACTTAAAACAGTTATACATTTTATTACAAGCATTTGTTTCTAATAGAAGTATATTGCAAAAATGCTACTAATCAAAATTGAAATGCATTCATGTACAACTTAATTTTTATACACCTGAAAATGAGTAAAACCCTTGTAAGTAAATCATATATCAGAATTAAAATGTGTTGAATTGATTCAATATTTAAAATGAATGGCAAATAATTTAGAAAGTTTTCTTTGAAATGTTTTAGCATTTCCCCAATGTTTGCTTACATCATATAATTGCCATCAGACCTCCAAATCATTGTTTAACTAACTCTCTCTCTCTCTCTCTCTCTCTCTCTCTCTCTCTCTCTCTCTCTCTCTCTCTCTCTCTCTCTCTCTCTCTCTCTCTCTCTCTCTCTATATATATATATATATATATATATATATATATATATATATATATATATATATATATATACTGTATATTTCCTTTTAACAAAAGTTCTTGGTTATATAAATTTATATATTTCTGTTAGAATTATATTTTTGGAACTCATTTGGGCCCCATTTTGCTTTTTCTTGTTTGAATGATTTATTTATAGATATATACAACTGTGTAATTCATATAGAGCTTGTGTAGAATAGGTAATATTGCAACACTTTTTACCATTTCTGCCTTAAATACTGATTTTTTTTTCAATTTTTTTGAAATATATTTTATTATTTAGGTTTTTCTTTATTAACTCAGTTAAAATATGGACATACTTGTTGGTCTATATGGGGTAACAGTTTAACCCTGCCAGTGATGGAAATACTATATTTCGTTAGAGATATTATCCAATTCATAACAAAATGATGTGGTAATTATGAAGGTCATCTGGTTTATCGACTAAACTGACACAGGTTTTTAGGCTGGACATGCTATTTTTTTCACATTCTCTTGGGGTGGAAATTATTTCAAAGTTACATTTTTGGACATTGGTGCTATTTCCTGTTTAGTTTTGGTTTCCATCCAAGGTTGTCTTTGGAATGTACCAATGGAGTCAACAGAGCAAGCCAGTATTGTAACAGTGCAGGTTCAAAGTTATTATTTAGATTTTCCTTTTACTGATGATCAAAAGCCTAAACATGTAGTGGTAATGATTTGTGGCCACAGTATAATCATCTTCATTACACTACAAAGTGATTGACTATATGCATGTATATACATATAAATCATTCTTGTGAGTGATGTATTGAAAGCACTGTTATTTCTTTTTCTATAGCTATAAAATAATTTTGATTTGTTGACTGGAGAAACTGAATTATTTTTAGCTTTTTAAAGCTACAAGCACCATTACTCGTTGTTTACTATCCAGAAGTGCTGCAATTACAAGATAACAATATAGGAATATTTAGATTCAATGCTGTAAATCAGGGATGGGCAATTTCCTAACACATGGGGTCAGCAGGTCAATATTTTAGATGCCTTAAGGGCCACTTATTATTTGTTTGTTTAATAATCATACATTTATAAAATATTTCCTAAAAATGTTCAGCGGCACAGGGGATTTAGGTAAGGTTTCAGGGTACACTCCGCTTCTGTTTTTCCCTTAAGAAGGCTCTTTTGAATTTCGGCTACTCAAAGCATATATTTTTATTTCTGCCTTTTCTAGGGGCCACACAAACTATGGCAAACATTCATAGTTATGCTTTTTATTATTTTATATCAAGGTTATTCTCCGCTTTCCTATAAGTGCTGCCATGTTGAAAACTGCATTTTATTGTTCATTAATTTAACTATGTGCAGCAACTCTTCGTCCGTAATCTGCAGTGAAATCTAGGTTCTGACTTTTCTCCAGAGTTTAAAACAAGTTTTCAAAAGACTAAGATGGAGTTTTTAGCAGCTATTCCCAAACCAAGTAAGCGTAAGCGAAAATCACGAAAAACATAATTTATGTAAGAACTTACCTGATAAATTCATTTCTTTCATATTAGCAAGAGTCCATGAGCTAGTGACGTATGGGATATACATTCCTACCAGGAGGGGCAAAGTTTCCCAAACCTTAAAATGCCTATAAATACACCCCTCACCACACCCACAATTCAGTTTAACGAATAGCCAAGAAGAGGGGTGATAAGAAAAAAGTGCGAAAGCATATAAAATAAGGAATTGGAATAGTTGTGCTTTATACAAAAAAATCATAACCACCACAAAAAGGGTGGGCCTCATGGACTCTTGCTAATATGAAAGAAATGAATTTATCAGGTAAGTTCTTACATAAATTATGTTTTCTTTCATGTAATTAGCAAGAGTCCATGAGCTAGTGACGTATGGGATAATGACTACCCAAGATGTGGATCTTTCCACACAAGAGTCACTAGAGAGGGAGGGATAAAATAAAGACAGCCAATTCCTGCTGAAAATAATCCACACCCAAAATAAAGTTTAATGAAAAACATAAGCAGAAGATTCAAACTGAAACCGCTGCCTGAAGTACTTTTCTACCAAAAACTGCTTCAGAAGAAGAAAATACATCAAAATGGTAGAATTTGGTAAAAGTATGCAAAGAGGACCAAGTTGCCGCTTTGCAAATCTGATCAACCGAAGCTTCATTCCTAAACGCCCAGGAAGTAGAAACTGACCTAGTAGAATGAGCTGTAATCCTCTGAGGCGGAGTTTTACCCGACTCAACATAGGCAAGATGAATTAAAGATTTCAACCAAGATGCCAAAGAAATGGCAGAAGTTTTCTGGCCTTTCTAGAACCGGAAAAGATAACAAATAAACTAGAAGTCTTTCGGAAAGACTTAGTAGCTTCAACATAATATTTCAAAGCTCTAACAATATCCAAAGAATGCAACGATTTCTCCTTAGAATTCTTAGGATTAGGACATAATGAAGGAACCACAATGTCTCTACTAATGTTGTTGGAATTCACAACTTAGGTAAAAATTCAAAAGAAGTTCGCAACACCGCCTTATCCTGATGAAAAATCAGAAAAGGAGACTCACAAGAAAGAGCAGATAATTCAGAAACTCTTCTGGCAGAAGAGATGGCCAAAAGGAACAAAACTTTCCAAGAAAGTAATTTAATGTCCAATGAATGCATAGGTTCAAATGGAGGAGCTTGAAGAGCCCCCAGAACCAAATTCAAACTCCAAGGAGGAGAAATTGACTTAATGACAGGCTTTATACGAACCAAAGCTTGTACAAAACAATGAATATCAGGAAGAATAGCAATCTTTCTGTGAAAAAGAACAGAAAGAGCAGAGATTTGTCCTTTCAAGGAACTTGCGGACAAACCCTTATCTAAACCATCCTGAAGAAACTGTAATATTCTCGGTATTCTAAAAGAATGCCAAGAAAAATGATGAGAAAGACACCAAGAAATATAAGTCTTCCAGACTCTATAATATATCTCTCTGGATACAGATTTACGAGCCTGAAACATAGTATTAATCACAGAGTCAGAGAAACCTCTTTGACCAAGAATCAAGCGTTCAATCTCCATACCTTTAAATTTAAGGATTTCAGATCCTGATGGAAAAAAGGACCTTGAGACAGAAGGTCTGGTCTTAACGGAAGAGTCCACGGTTGGCAAGAGGCCATCCGGACAAGATCCGCATACCAAAACCTGTGAGGCCATGCCGGAGCTACCAGCAGAACAAACGAGCATTCCTTCAGAATCTTGGAGATTACTCTTGGAAGAAGAACTAGAGGCAGAAAGATATAGGCAGGATGATACTTCCAAGGAAGTGATAATGCATCCACTGCCTCCGCCTGAGGATCCCGGGATCTGGACAGATACCTGGGAAGTTTCTTGTTTAGATGAGAAGCCATCAGATCTATTTCTGGAAGTTCCCACATTTGAATAATCTGAAGAAATACCTCTGGGTGAAGAGACCATTCGCCCGGATGCAACGTTTGGCGACTGAGATAATCCGCTTTCCAATTGTCCATACCTGGGATATGAACCGCAGAGATTAGACAGGAGCTGGATTCCGCCCAAACCAAAATTCGAGATACTTCTTTCATAGCCAGAGGACTGTGAGTCCCTCCTTGATGATTGATGTATGCCACAGTTGTGACATTGTCTATCTGAAAACAAATGAACAACTCTCTCTTCAGAAGAGGCCAAGACTGAAGAGCTCTGAAAATTGCACGGAGTTCCAAAATATTGATTGGAAATCTCACCTCCTGAGATTCCCAAACCCCTTGTGCCGTCAGATACCCCCACACAGCTCCCCAACCTGTAAGACTTGCATCTGTTGAGATTATAGTCCAGGTCGGAAGAACAAGAAGCCCCCTGAACTAAACAATGGTGATCTGTCCACCATGTCAGAGAGTGTCGTAAAATCGGTTTAAAGATATTAATTGAGATATCTTTGAGTAATCCCTGCACCATTGGTTCAGCATACAGAGCTGAAGAGGTCGCATGTGAAAACGAGCAAAGGAGATCGCATCTGATGCGGCAGTCCTAAGACCCAACATTTCCATGCATAAGGCTACCAAAGGGAATGATTGTGACTGAAGGTTTTGACAAGCTGATATCAATGTTAAACTTCTCTTGTCTGACAAGGACAGAGTCATAGACACTGAATCTATATAGAAACCTAAAAAGGTTACCCTTGTCTGAGGAATCAATGAATTGATTGGTAAATTGATCCTCCAACCATGAACTTGAAGAAACAACACAAGTCGATTCGTATGAGATTCTTCGAAAATGAGAAGACTGAGCAAGTACCAAGATATCGTCCAAATAAGGAAATACCAAAACCCTGTTCTCTGATTACAGAAAGAAGGGCACCGAGAACTTTTGAAAAAAATTCTTGGAACTGAGGCTAGGCCAAACGGTAGAGCCACAAAACTGGTAATGCTTGTCTAAAAAGAGAATCTCAGACACTAAAAGTGATCTGGATGAATCGGAATATGCAGATACACATCCTGTAAATCTATTGTAGACATATAATGCCCTTGCTAAACAAAAGGCAGGATAGTCCTACAGTAACCATCTTGAATGTTGGTATCCTAACATAACGATTCAATAATGATAGATCCGGAACTGGTCTGAAGGAATTGACCTTCTTTGGTACAATGAAGAGATAAAATAAAACCCCAGCCCCTGTTCTGGAACTGGCATAAATACTCCAGCCAACTCTAGATCTGAAACACATTTCAGAAATGCTGAGCCTTTGCTGTGTTAACTGGGACACGGGAAAGAAAAAAAATCTCTTAGCAGGAGGCCTTAACTTGAAGCCAATTCTGTACCTTTCTGAAACAATGTTCTGAAACCAGAGATTGAGAACGGAATTGATCCAAATTTCTTTGAAGAAAACGTAATCTGCCCCATACCAGCTGAGCTGGAATAAGGGCCGCACCTTCATAGGTACTTAGGAGCTGGCTATAGGTTTCTATAAGGCTTGGATATATTCCAAACTGGAAATAGTTTCCAAACTGATACCGCTCCTGAGGATGAAGGATCAGGCTTTTGTTCCTTGTTGTGAGGAAAGGAACGAAAATGATTATTTACCCTGGAAAGAAAGGGAAAGCAAAGTTGACTTAGAAGACATATCAGCATTCCAACTTTAATCCATAAAGCTTTTCTAGCTAAAATAGCTAGAGACATATACCTGACATCAACTCTAATGATATCAAAAGATGGTATCACCAATAAAATTATTAGCATGTTATAGAATAATAATAATGCTATAAAATTATGATCTGTTACTTGTTGCGCTAAAGCTTCTAACCAAAAAGTTGAAGCTGCAGCAACATCCGCTAAAAATATAGCAGGTCTAAGAAGATTACCTGAACATAAGTAAGCTTTTCTTAGAAAGGATTCAATTTTCCTATCTAAAGGATCCTTAAATGAAGTACTATCTGCCGTAGGAATAGTAGTACATTAGCAGGAGTAGAGACAGCCCCATAACCTTAGGGATTTTTGTCCCAAAAAACTCTAATCTGTCAGATGGCACAGGATATAATTGCTTAAACGTCTAGAAGGAGTAAATAAATTACCCAAATTATTCCATTCCCTGGAAATTACTTCAGAAATAGCATCAGGGAGATAAAACACTTCTGGAATAACTACAGGAGATTTAAAAACCTTATTTAAACGTTTACATTTAGTATCAAGAGGACCAGAATCCTCTATTTCTAATGCAAATAATACTTCTTTAAGTAAAGAACGAATAAATTCCATCTTGAACAAATACAAAGATTTATCAGCATCAACCTCTGAGACAGAAACCTCTGAACCAGAAGAACCATTATCAGTATCAGAATGATGATGTTCATTTAAAAATTCATCTGAAAAAAGAGAAGTTTTAAAAGACTTTTATGTATACTAGAAGGAGAAATAACAGACATAGCCTTCTTAATGGATTTAAAAAATAAAATCTCTTATGTTATCAGGAACACTCTGAAAATTAGATGTTGACGGAACAGCAACAGGTAATGTAACAGTACTAAAGGAAATTTTATCTGCATTAATAAGTTTGACATGACATGCAATACAAACAACAGCTGGAGAAACAGATACCAAAAGTTTATAGCAGATACACTTAGCTTGGTAGCTCCAGCACTGGGCAGTGATTTTCCTGAAGTATCTTCTGACTCAGTTGCAACGTGGAACATCTTGCAATATGTAAAAGAAAAAAACAACATATAAAGCAAAATTGATCAAATTCCTTAAATGACAGTTTCAGGAATGGGAAAAAAATGCCAGTGAACAAGCTTCTAGCAACCAGAAGCAATAAATAATGTGACTTAAATAATGTGGAGACAAAAGTGATGCCCATATTTTTTAGCGCCAAAAAAGACGCCCACATTATTTGGCGCCTAAATGCTTTTGGCGCCAAAAATGACGACGCAAAAAAACGTCAAAAAATGACGCAACTTCCGGCGACACGTATGACGCCGGAAACAGAAAAAAAATTTTGCGCCAAAAAAGTCCGCGCCAAGAATGACGCAATAAAATGAAGCATTTTCTGCCCCCGCGAGCCTAACAGCCCACAGGGAAAAAGTCAAATTTTTTAAGGTAAGAAAAAATGATTGAAACAAATGCATTTATCCCAAATATGAAACTGACTGTCTGAAAAATAAGGAATGTTGAAAATTCTGAGTCAAGGCAAATAAATGTTTGAATACATATATTTAGAACTTTATAAACAAAGTGCCCAACCATAGCTTAGAGTGTCACAGAAAATAAGATTTACTTACCCCAGGACACTCATCTACATGTTTGTAGAAAGCCAAACCAGTACTGAAACGAGAATCAGCAGAGGTAATGGTATAAATAAGAGTATATCGTCGATCTGAAAAGGGAGGTAAGAGATGAATCTCTACGACCGATAACAGAGAACCTATGAAATAGACCCCGTAGAAGGAGATCACTGCATTCAAATAGGCAATACTCTCCTCACATCCCTCTGACATTCACTGCACGCTGAGAGGAAAACCGGGCTCCAACTTGCTGCGGAGCGCATATCAACGTAGAATCTAGCACAAACTTACTTCACCACCTCCATCGGAGGCAAAGTTTGTAAAACTGAATTGTGGGTGTGGTGAGGGGTGTATTTATAGGCATTTTAAGGTTTGGGAAACTTTGCCCCTCCTGGTAGGAATGTATATCCCATACGTCACTAGCTCATGGACTCTTGCTAATTACATGAAAGAAATTTACCTCACACTACAAGGGTGGTGTAAAACACATTACAATTATAATTGATTTAAAATGATTATGCATGTTTTAAGGTATTTGAGTGGAAATATATTTATGTGTATATATGTATGTATATACATATATAAATAAATAAATAACAATACATCTATACACATATACACACACACACACACACACACATATATATATATATATATATATATATATATATATATATATATATATATATATATACATACATTATACAGTACATACACAAAGTTTACTTTCAACTTCTATTACGTGTGAAAGTTAGTGTGATCGTTAGAGCGCCACTTGTAATCTAGCCCATAGTTGTTGTTTTTTTTTAAATCAATAGAAAGACAATAAAAGGTTAATTTGAAATGGTAATGTTAGTAGTCAGCGCACCCAGGTAGACAAAGAAATACGTAGAGAAATGATATTTGATCCAACTCTTTTATTTGTAACAAGTCACATTACAAATGTTTAGGCATCAAAAATAATACGGCTGGCAGCTCAGGTCAGGTTAGGAAAAAACAAAAAGGTCAGACGCGTTTCTTAGTGCATTAAGCACATAATAAGCATTAGCTCCTTAGCTCCTCAGTGACCATTAATGTGTACCCATAATTCCAAGGTTTATATGCACAGGTAAACTCCTCCTAGGTAATTGCCTAGCCAATTATATGTAAGCAAACAGGGCAAATATGGGGAAACTGCACATATAGGAAAAATTGGGTACACATTAGGGGGATTGTTAGAAATAACACGCTCAGTATACTGCAGTCCCAAAATAAAAAAAGTCAGAAAAAGACTTAATGTAAATATATATTATTTGTTATCCATGATATACTGAAAAAGTGTGGGACGGTGCAGTATTAGCATGTGTGTAATTATTTCTAAAAAACAACAATTAAAGACACATTTCTTTAGATGCAGAATGTGATGAAAAATTTAAAGGTACAGCAATGAACAATTAAAATTAAAAAATTTGAAAACGGTTTTGAAAAAATAATAATCATAAGTAAAGATTCAAATCAGGCTTACTATTGATCCACATACAGCTTAACATCCCACTCTGAGTTAAGACCAATTGGCATTCGAGTATCCAAATGAAAAATCCAAAAAACCTCTCTTTTACTGAGGGTTATCCCTCTATTACCCCCTCTGGGGTGTCTCGGGATACATTGGATACCCTGGAATGTCAAGAGGGAAATGTCAGAGTTATGACATTTTTTGAAATGTAAAGATATTGGGGTAGTGGACTCGGGGTCCTCTATAGAGCGTAAATGCTCAAGAAAGCGATCTTTCAAGGCACGTGTAGTTTGACCTACATATTGCCTTGAACAACCCTTGCATGTCAAAAGATAGATGACATAACAAGAATTACAAGTCATGTGTTCCCGAATTTGAAAACTCTTGTCATTGGCAGAAGATACAAAGCTTGTCCCAAAAGAGGCATGAGAACAAGATTTGCACCTCCTGCTCCCACATTTGAAAAACCCTGGCTTAATTGAAAGCCAATTCTGTGTATGTGGTACTCCAATCAGAAAAATCTACCAAAATGAGTGGTTTCAATAAACTCAAGTTCATCACTACGTATAGTGTTGAATTTGGGCAAATCTGTGATATAGTAAGGAGAGCGTTACCAATCTTAGATACCGATGAGAGCCTTAAAAGCATTGTAAGAGATGGCACTTGCTTTGTGTCACGCAAATCACCAACTCTAGGGAATCTTCTCTCTCCCTCCATGTTGCCACGAGTACCACATACACAGAATTGGCTTTCAATTAAGCCAGGGTTTTTCAAATGTGGGAGCAGGAGGTGCAAATCTTGTTCTCATGCCTCTTTTGGGACAAGCTTTGTATCTTCTGCCAATGACAAGAGTTTTCAAATTCGGGAACACATGACTTGTAATTCTTGTTATGTCATCTATCTTTTGACATGCAAGGGTTGTTCAAGGCAATATGTAGGTCAAACTACACGTGCCTTGAAAGATCGCTTTCTTGAGCATTTACGCTCTATAGAGGACCCTGAGTCCACTACCCCAATATCTTTACATTTCAAAAAATGTCATAACTCTGACATTTCCCTCTTGACATTCCAGGGTATCCAATGTATCCCGAGACACCCCAGAGGGGGTAATAGAGGGATAACCCTCAGTAAAAGAGGTTTTTTGGATTTTTCATTTGGATACTCGAATGCCAATTGGTCTTAACTCAGAGTGGGATGTTAAGCTCTATGTGGATCAATAGTAAGCCTGATTTGAATCTTTACTTATGATTATTATTTTTTCAAAACCGTTTTCAAATTTTTTAATTTTAATTGTTCATTGCTGTACCTTTAAATTTTTCATCACATTCTGCATCTAAAGAAATGTGTCTTTAATTGTTGTTTTTTAGAAATAATTACACACATGCTAATACTGCACCGTCCCACACTTTTTCAGTATATCATGGATAACAAATAATATATATTTACATTAAGTCTTTTTCTGACTTTTTTTATTTTGGGACTGCAGTATACTGAGCGTGTTATTTCTAACAATCCCCCTAATGTGTACCCAATTTTTCCTATATGTGCAGTTTCCCCATATTTGCCCTGTTTGCTTACATATAATTGGCTAGGCAATTACCTAGGAGGAGTTTACCTGTGCATATAAACCTTGGAATTATGGGTACACATTAATGGTCACTGAGGAGCTAAGGAGCTAATGCTTATTATGTGCTTAATGCACTAAGAAACGCGTCTGACCTTTTTGTTTTTTCCTAACCTGACCTGAGCTGCCAGCCGTATTATTTTTGATGCCTAAACATTTGTAATGTGACTTGTTACAAATAAAAGAGTTGGATCAAATATCATTTCTCTACGTATTTCTTTACCTACCTGGGTGCGCTGACTACTAACATTACTGATTGAATTTGGAGCGCAGGTGGAACGTTCCTGTCCTCGCACCAGTCGGGTGAAGCTGTGACGTCATTACGACGCATTGGAGGGGGTGTGACTCTCTACGTGAAGGCCACTGCAGGGTTCCTGGTAACCTTTTGCCGCATCGAGTGCAGTGTCTGAGCGCTTCCTGGAACTTTTAATTTGAAATGGTGAGTTTTTTTTTTCTCTCTTAATGGTGAATCAGTATTTTTACTCAGGGAACACCTTTCACCTAATTGCCAGGACTGCAAGACATATTTAAGTTAGGAAAGTGTATGGTTTTTAGCTTTTTGGAAGGGATATTAAACTAAAAATGTTTAAAGGGATACTAAACCCAACATTTTCCTTTAATGATTCAGATAGAGCATACAATTTTAAGCAACTTTCTAATTTACTACCATTATCAAATTTTTCTTCGTTCTCTTGCTATCTTTATTTAAAAAGCAAGAATTTAAACTTATGAGCCAGCCTATTTTGGGTTCAGCACCCTGGATAGCGCTTGCTTATTGGTGGCAACATTTAGCTACCAATAAGCAAGCGTAACCCAGGCTCTAAACAAAAAATGGGATGGCTCGTTAGCTTTACATTCCGGCTTTTTAAATAAAGATAGCAAGAGAATGTAGAAAAATTGATAATTGGAGTAAATTAGAAAGTTGCTTAAAATTGCACGCTCTATCTGAATCATTAAAGAAAAAAATTGGGTTTAGTATCTCTTTAATTCTGCATAGTGAAACAACTTTGCAATTAATTATTTACCCCCAGAGAGAAAAAGAGTTCATTCTTTGGAAAACTGTAGAAAATTGATCTGATTTATAATTAACCCTAATTGGCTGCAGCACTGTCAGCACTGATTGGCTAAAATGCAAGTCTGTCAAAACAACTGAAATAAGGGGGCAGTCTGCAGAGGCTTAGATACAAGGTAATCACAGAGGTAAAAAGTGTATTAATATAACTATGTTGGTTATGCAAAACTATGGAATGGGTAATAAAGGGATTATCTATCTTTTTAAACAATAAAACATATGGAGTAGGCTGTCACTTTAAACTCCAGGGCAGGAGACATCACCACTGTGGAGTTATATTGCATAAATTCAGTATTAGAATAGTATTAGTTAGTTAAGATTCAGACAGGAAACACATTCAGATAAATAAATATATAGAAGAGCTGCCCATGCCATTTAAAACAATAGAGAGAATTAATAAATATATAAATAAAAAAAACTTAGCAAAACTAAATTAACTTTATATTATGTCATACTATAGTACTACTCATGTGTAGAAATAAAATAGAATACATCATAGGCATTTGACAGGGTCAGATTGGACTACCTATGGGAGGTGTTGACACAGTTTGGATTTCCCCGAGAAGCTGTTATGGCTATTCGAACATTATACGTGGATCCCTCGGCTGTGGTTAGAGGACTTGGCTTCTCCTCCCCGGAATTCTCCATCACTAACGGCACTAGACAGGGGTGTCCTCTGTTGCCCCTAATTTTTAACCTAGCCATCGAACCCTTGGCTCAGGCCATATGTAATTCTCCACAGGTTCAAGGGGTGCCACTCAGTGGGAGGGGAGAGAAAATCACTCTCTTCGCCGACGACGTCACCCTTTTTCTATCTAATCAAATAGGTTATTTACCTGCAGTATTTGATATTATAAATGATTTCAGCAAATGCAGTTACTATAAAATTAATTTCCTCAAAACAGAAGCATTACCTATTCATATACATGCATTTGAACTGGAGATCCTACAAACAACCTACGAATTTCAATGGTCTACCGACACAGTTAGGCATCTGGGGTTGCAGTTGGGACTGGATCTTAAACTAGTGGTAAATAAAAAATACAATTTTATATTCCAGGAAATCTCTACACTGTTAAACTCCTGGAGTTTCAGGGAGATTTCATGGCTGGGACGAGTAGCGTCGCTAAAAATATCAATCCTCCCTAATGTCCTGTATTATTTTAGATGTCTCCCTCTTAACCT
The DNA here is from genome assembly GCF_027579735.1 of Bombina bombina. NCBI lineage: Eukaryota > Metazoa > Chordata > Amphibia > Anura > Bombinatoridae > Bombina > Bombina bombina. The sequence continues at coordinate 152,691,983 of NC_069503.1, forward strand.
CCCTAAGGTGTTGCTTAGCAAATTTCAGTCCCTCTTTCAGAGATACATCTGGGGATCCTCCAGACCAAGAATAGCGGAAAAAATCCTGAAAAAACGGTTTGGCCAAGGAGGTGTTGCCATGCCTAGTATTCACAGTTACTATGAGGCCTCCCATCTGACGCACATCTTTGCGTGGACTGACAAAGGTGAGCCGCAGAGATGGAAGGATGTGGAACGAGCAAATTTGCCCGTAGAATTGGGATTGGAGGATCTTCCTTGGATCCCAACATATCGTTTAGATGTGTTGCAGATTAACAATGAAATAATACTTGGCAATTTGAGGGCCTGGCAATCCCTTAGACACCTTTCAGTGATAGCACTGCATCCTTCCCCGATACACTCTATTCAAGGTCTGCTTGCTACTCTCCCAGACATGCATAGTGCCCAGTGGAAACAATGGGACTTGCAATTAGTCTCGCAACTCTACTCTTCAGATTCATTACCTCCACCAAACAGAGTTGACTCTGTTGTACAAGATCCACCCCCATGGTTCTTTCCTGGGGTTTCTCCAAGTCTGGCTGTCGCCTCTTAACAACACTGGAAAAATTATGGAAAATCAAGACAAGAATCCCCAAAGCGCTTTCATGCCACTACTCTATGATCCAGACATCTAACAATTCTGCAGAATTTGGCAACTCAAAGCCTGGGAATATGACATGGCTATGACCATCACTGACAAAGATTTGCACCCCGCCATATCACTAAGAAAAAAACTCTTCACTGTGCAAACTATTGAATCATATATGAAAATTCTCCTAAAGTGGCACTATACCCCTGCTAGGTTGTCACAGATGTTCTCAGACCTATCCCCTTTGTGTTGGCGAAACTGCGGAGAGAGGGGCTCTGAACTCCAGATTTGGTGGAGTTGCCCAGCACTCGGTCCCTGTTGGAAGAAAGTGTTCCACATATGAGAAGAGATTGGAGTAACTCTCCCACAGAGACCGGAAATAGCTGTCTTTCATATTTTTCCCTCTAAAATACCTAACCCACAATCTAAACTGATCATCTTCATCTTCGCTGCTATGAAAATCAACATAGTGAGAGCATGGAAACAATCTTCTCCCCCTGAGATTTCAGCCATAATTGAGGCAATACAATGTTTTGCTAACATGGAAAAATAGTTTTTATTTCAGCCTGGACAAGTAGGATCTGTATTGGGATATATGGGAACCCTGATTTCATTACCGGGAAGTCACAGATAGAATGCACACTATACAAACTGTTGCCTCTTCCTCTGGGAGGTGAAGTAGCTATCAGACCTCACCCCTACATCCAACTCATTTTATTTTCCCCCTCTCTCTTTTCCCTAATCTCCCTTTACCTCACCTGGAATTATTGCCTGGAGCTGATTATATCAGAGGCGATCTAACTAGTTACCTAACAGCCATTATTTCCAGTTCCTATGGTTCACACAGTTTATATAATCTATAAGTCATGTTTATATTGTTTATGAGAATTAAGTTTGAGATACTAATTATATAGCTTATCTTTGCTATATAAGGTCGATCAAACATCACTAGAAGCTGTTAAAGACCTCATAAAACATGCTTGTATATTTCTTCAATTCAAATTGTTAGACTATGGATACTGAGATGGACATTAACCTGCCCATTATCTTTATACAATCCTTAGAGCAGAGCTTTCCAAACTTTTCATGTTGTTGAGACACTTTTTAGACCTTCATCATTTTGCGACACAGTAATTCAGTTGTACTAGCAAACAGGAGGTTAAACTAACTTGTTTTAAGAGATACGGACACATACATAAATGATATAATAACGGAATGTATTTACAAGTAACAGTATGTAAGTGCAAGAATTAAAAAAAAGTTTAATATCACCAATAGCTACTTAATATTTTAATAGGCTGTATGAGGTTGATGGGATGAACACAGTTTCTGAATATTTGGTGGAATATTAGATAAAGACACTCACATTTCATCATCAAACATTTTTAAGCTTCCACTTCCTATCCATATATCAAGAGCATCCTCAGCAATGCACTACTGGGAGCTAGCTGCAAAAAAAACAACACTGACTTCTGACTTCAGCTCGGTGTTTAAGCTGCTGCCCTCAGAGCTCCGCGAGTCTGACTGACTACTGCCCATGCTGCAAACACACTGCTGTCCCAGTCACTGACTACACGTGCAGTCACGAGCCGATTGAGGAAACTACATGTGCAGTCAGGAGCCAATGTGCCGCCAAAGCCATCAATGGGAATAGTTTCAGTTCCCACTGAGCTGCACCAATAGGTTAAGATGATCTGTGGCCCACTAGGTATCAATCACGTGTCAACCACGTGATATGCGTAGCAGGCGGGCGGAAAGTCAGAAACCAAAAATTTTTTTTTTTTTTAAATGTTACATTCAAAACAATTTGTGCTGAAGCAGGGACACACTTACACACTGCCGCCAACACACTAATGTGTCATGACACACAGTTTGGAAAGGACTGCCTTAGAGGTTATATGCAAAAATGTTTGTGTTTGCTTTGTGTTTTCACAAATTGCTGTAATTTCATTTCTTTCAATAAAATGTATTCGTGGAAAAAAAAAAAAAAAAAAAGAATACATCATGCAGATTGGTGAAAGTCATATGTAGAAACTAAAGTACCTTTGCATTTATGGTATAGAAAAAGCTGGTTTGAAATGAGTATAAATGAATCTATAAAATAATTAGCTAAGATTCTTACTGAATACTTCCTGGACCTTGAGGTATAGTAATAATTATGTTTACTTATTTGTATTTATGATTAACAAATACATTTGTGTCAACTAAAATTTAATAGTCATTGATATTATTTAACCTGCTACAAAAAAATTGAGGCATATGATACCTATAATTAAAGGGAAGGATTTTCACTATGCAGTTGTACCACCTCTCTTCCATTTGAGCGTCATATGTTTTCCTGCTCAATAACTAAGTGACAGGACCTAAACTGAGGATTTAGATAATGACAACCCAGCCCATGTCTGATGATGTCACCGACATCCCGAGAGATTCCCCTGGTGATGTTAGGCCCCTATCTCATCTTGTATGTGGGGGAAGTGCGGAGGGAGGGGGGGGGGGGGGCAATTAACTCCCAAATCACCTCCAAGAGAAAACGTGGTCATCATCTGAAGTAAAGGGTTAAAGTCCCTTTAAATTTGTTTTCTTACATGCTATATTAACAAATAAAATATAAATCTGCATTAAAAAGTGAATTAAACGTGCATAGCATTCATTGTAATAAATTACTTCATAATGTGGATTCATTCTTATTTTATTTGTGAATAATGAAAAAATGTAAACACATTTAGGGTTAGATTACAAGTGGAGCGCTATTGAATGCTCCCGCTCGAGCGCTAACTGCGCTAGAATGAAGCTTTTTGCACACGTGGGGTTGCGCTCGTATTATGAGTTGATAGTAAAATGTTTTTGCTTGTACACTAGCCCGACACACATTAAAAAGTCGGTTAGAATATTGTATTCCCCAAAGAAGTCAATGGAACAAAAAAGTGGTAAAAACCTAACATCCTACTCATGAGCAAACACGATGGCATATTCTCAAGTGCGCTAACCCGACATTAAAATATTAATATTTCACATTCCAATGTTCTTCACATAACAGAATATGTTCTATTTATTCATAAATACATAATTCTACATATATCTGATGGTATCTTGGTACGGTATATATTATTTATATATATATATATATATATATATATAATATACACAGGATAATATATATGTATAGATATATAAAGATATATATAGGAATATCTATTTAGAAATACAACATATTCAAATGTTTGCAGAACATTGGAATTTGAAATGTTTACAGTAAATTGCACACTATAACACTTTATTAAATATGTATATTGCATAAATATGCTTAAACATGTTTTCATCTACTTGACTGCAAAGGGCTCAAATGCATCTCTATATATGTGTACATATTTATGTATGTGTTTATATGTGTATATATGTCTGTAAATACATATATACACATATAAATACATAAATACATATGTACACACACACACATATATACTATATATATATATATATATATATATATATATATATATATATATATATATATATATATATACATACATATACATCTTTAGACATGTATATATATATGTATCTCTATGTTAAAACCTTTTGCCTGCAAGCTGAGACCTCATATCTTTGAGCCCTTATACATTTTTTGTGCAATTATTTTTACAAATAATTTTTAATAGATAGATATATTTTATTATATAGATGGATTAGATAATAAAAATTATTTTTTTTAAATTGCACAAAAAAAAAAAGATATAAAGGGGCATATTTATCATGCTCCGAATGGAGCTTGATGCCCCGTTTTTCTGGCGAGCCGCGAGTCAATGCTGAATACGGCGAGCATATTGCTCGCCATATTCAGCGAGGTCTGTCGGACCTGATCCGCAGTGTTGCATCAGTGTCCGACAGACCTTGATAAATTGGGGCCAAAGGCTCAAAGATACGAGGTCTCAGCTGTTAGACAAAAAAAGCAGGCAAAAGTGTAACTGTACTTTGTAATGTATTTATGACACTTTTTTGTTTTGCGAAACAGTTAACCAGAGCTCAGACATAGCGCCAACCCAACGCATATTAACTTCAATGGCGCTCAAGCGATTGCATTCACTTTCAACTTGTAATACGAGTAGAAAACCTGATGCGATCAAACAACCGTGAAAGAACCCTTATCGCTAATCTGTCTCCTAAAATGTTACAGTCATGGGGAGATCACCACCATTACTAAATGCAATATCTATACGTCTTCCTACTACTGAAGTTTTCAGTGGTATTCTCTCCTTTCTGAATTTTATAAGTAACTTTACAGACCTGGTACATTTAAAGGGACAGTCTACACTAGAATATTTATTGTTTTAAAAGATAGATAATCCCTTTATTACCCATTCCCTAGTTTTGCATAACCAACACAGTTATATAAATACATGTTTTACCTCTGTGATTACACACAACCTCTGCAAACTGCCCCTTAATTATTTCAGTTCTTTTGACAGACTTGCATTTTAGCCAATCAGTGCGAGCTCCTAGGTAACTCCACGTGTATGAGCACAGTGTTATCTATTTGACACACATGAACAAACACCCTCTAGTGGTGAAAAACTGTCAAACTGCCCTGAGCTAAGAGGCGGCCTTCAAGGGCTTAGAAATTAGCATATGAACCTCCTAGAATACCAAGAGAACCAAACAAAATTGGTGAAAGAAGTAAATTGGAAAATTGTTTAAAATTACATTGTCTATCTGAATAATGAAGGTTTGTTTTGGACTAGACTGTCCCTTTAATAAAATGCATTTTTTAGAATCTGGTAAATAATAGCTTTTTAGTAGCAGACATTTTTGTTAATACAAGTGTATTGCAAATAGGTTTCTATTAAAATATTATTTTGACTTGACTGTCTACGTATGTTACTTCTGAAAAAGAAGTAGAATATATTTAAACTAATGGTTTTCAATTGTTTTTGTTCCAAAATTCAACAACTGTATAAGTCAAACTTAAAAGAGGACCATACATATTATTTTTAGCTCCGCACCTCATTAAGTCTCAAAGGAATAACTTCTGTGATTTACTGATAAGGCAAAATGTAAGCAGGATGAAAAAAGAATCTCTCATCACTGAGAATGGTCACTGCTTTGTGGTGTGACATTTGCTGAGTGCAAATGAGGCAGAAAAACTCTCCAAATCAACTTGGAGCCTGGAATGAAAACAATCAACTCATTAATAAAAAGAAGAAATGTGACTAATGCTAAGCAACCCAAAAAAGAAAAGCTCGAAACAATGTTAGGCCTCAAACTGGTAACCAGCCAAGTAGACATGGGAGAATCATTATTTCCCCACCAACTTCCATATAACAGAGAAGCGTTCAGTAGTAAATTCTTAAATCTTTTTTTATAATTTGGTTGAGTGATTGAAAAATCTATAATTTTTCAATTGGGTTATGAATCTAAAGTTGGAATTTAATGAATTCTGATAATATCCAAATGCAAATTGAGTTACATAAATATAAAGGCTCAGTAGGATTCTGCCAAGAATTTGTTTTGCATAGTTTAACCAACTGGATCTAACTGCATAAAGAGTTTGCAAAATGACCAATAACTTTTGTTGATGGTGTTGCTCCATAGAATACAGTAATGTATTAGTGTATTTGTATATACATATCTATTAGTGCATACTTTTGTGTATCTGCCAGTCTGAATGTCTATACATATCTATTGTGGACCCTCATTTATTATTGTAGAATTACCAAACCTCAAAGTTTACAGATGTGGGCAAGGCAGCATCCTTTTCACATTTCTATGTCTATATGCAGCACAAGGAGAGAGGTAAAAGAGTGAGGATTTAAAAAAATAAAGTTGCAAAAAGGTATTAGAAATTAAAGTCCCCAATTGTCTACTCCTGCTCTATTAATATTTAACTTGTTCATTTACTTTTTGCACATTTATCAAGCTCTGGTTGGACGATGTTCCTGGCTAGAGAACCTGTCTACCGAGGTTTGGGGCAAGCGAGCAGCACACATGTAAGATTGCAGAAGCAAATGCTTGTGTAGCCCTGCCCCTTGCCTTTGCTAAACCAAATGTGTGAGAGCAGGGCTTGTCAATCATCCTGGATAAATCATTTCAGGATGATTTAACTCCACCACCTCTGAAGTAACAAAGTGGTTAGGAATCAGTGGTTTTAGGCTAACTGATAATTCTTAACTTGCATTTGCAGACTTACATGAGCATTCCTGCATAGGCTCCAGACTGCTTTCGTAGCTTGATAAACGGGGCCAAAAATATTTTCTCTAGAACTAACCCTCTATTTAATATAAGGGGTCGATTTATCAAAGCCTTCGGCAGGCTTTGCCCCCATATTAAAATATATAAAAACAAGCAACGCGTTCCTCAGCAACAAGCTGTTTCATCAGGTTCCCTAGATGATCCAAGAGAAGGAGGGGATGAAGAGCGAGAAGGAGGGGAAGTAAGACATCTCTAGAAGGGACGGGTATCAAGGTTGGGATGGCCAGAGAGGAGTTATTAGAAGAATAGAGTTGAGATGTTTGCGGATATAAGTTATAGTTCTGGAAATCATGGAAAAGGGAGGAAATGTGTAAGCTCCTTGAAGAGGCCACGATTGAAGAAAAGCATCTATAGCTAAGGCATCTGGATCCAGACGCCAACTGAAGGAAGGTTTTATCTGGAAATTCAAGCGAAAGGCGAACAGGTCCAGGAGAAACGGGCCTCTTAAGAATTGAATATGAAGAAAAAACTTTTTGAGGAGTTTCCAATCGCTTGAATCTCTGAGATAACGAGAACCCCAATCTGCCGCGGTATTTGATAAACCCGGAATGTATTCTGCGAGGATAGAAATATTGGAATTGAGACATTGATGAATAATTGAAGAGGTTAAATCTGAAAGTTGTTTTGATTTGGTACCTCCTAAACGATTAATGTAACGGACTGCAGAGATGTTGTCCATTTTCAGACAAATGGTGAGAGGAGAAGAATCTTTTATAAAACTTTTTATAGCAAAGGATCCTGCTATGAGTTCTAGACAATTGATGTGAAAATTTTGTTCTGAAGGGGACCATTTCCCTCCGGTTATGGAATTTCCACAGTGGGCTCCCCAACCAGTCTTGCTGGCACCTGATTCTATAATCAGATCTGGTGAATTTCCAAAAATCACTTTGCCATTCCAGGCATCTATGTTGGATAACCACCAGAGGAGTTCCTCCTTCGCTTCTGAAGATAAGGATATTTTGTGAAAATAACTGAGACCTTTGTTTAAACTGGAAATTTTTAGACGTTGAAGAGCACGATAATGAAGGGGGGCAGGAAAAATGACTTGAATTGAGGACGATAGTAGCCCAACAATCCGAGCCAATTCCTAATAGGAAAAAAATTTAATTTCAGGAGATAAGAAATTTCTTTTTTGATATTCTTCAATTTGTCTTGGGAAGGCTGAGAGAAGAAGAAATTGTGTCTATGGAGAAACCTAGAAAAATTAGATTTTGAGTAGGAGAAAGAATGGATTTCTCTTTGTTTATAATAAAGCCAAGGTTCTCTAGAAGAAGAATAGATATGGAAAGATGATTGGCTAAAACCTGAGGATTTAGGTGCATAATTAAAATATTGTCTAGATAGATAATTAGGTGAATCCCTCTTAATCTTAACCATGTAACTACTGGTTTTAAATTTTTTGTAAATACCCAGGGAGCAGATGATAAGCCAAAGGGTAAACAAGCAAATTGCCGTAAAGAGTTTTGCCAAAAGAAACATAGGAATTTCCTGAAAGTATGATGAATGGGAATGGTGAGGTAAGCATCTGTAAGATCCAGTCGAACCAACCAATCTTTGTCTCTTAAACAATCTCTTAGAAGATGAATACCTTCTAGTTTGAAATGATTGTAGGAAACGAAAACATCTAGATTTCTTAAATTTATAACAGGACGAAAAAGACCGTTCTTCTTTTTTACTAGAAACATATTGCTGATAAATTTTTTTTAGAAAGGATTGTCCGGTTCAATGGCAGATTTGTTTAAGAGATTTTGGAGTTCTGTGTTTAAAAGAAGAAGGTCTGATTTTGAAAAATGGATAGAAGTAGGAATTTGAGATTGAATAGGGGTATTTGTGAATGAAATTTGAAAACCTGAAATGGTCTGAAGAACCCAAGGGTCCTTTGTAATAAGGTTCCAATTTTCTGAGAAAAGTGAAAGTCTGCCACCTATGTTTTGTGGGAAAAAAGGAGTGAAATGTGGATAGAGTATAAGTACCTGAGAAAGGTCTTGAGCGAGGTCTTGATCTGAAGGGTCTGTATTGCCATTGTCTTGTCCTTGTGGGGTAGAAGGTAGTGAGTGCAGGGTTTGTGAACTGTGGTCTGTTCTGAAAGTGAGACCTGTTGATAGAAGGCATTCGGCCAGGAAAACGGCCTCTACCTTCCCCGGCCGTGTCGAAAACCCGGTTTTGAGGGTAAAAGATGTTCTTAGTTGAAGTTTTAACTTTATTGAGGCTATTAAAGGTGTTCACATAATTTTCTAATTCTTTAAGACCCAAATCTCCAAATAATAGGCCTTCAGCCTTAGGTCCTATTTCAGTGGGAGTAAAATCCGCTAGTTTAGGATCTAATTTCCTTAGAATAATTCTGCCAAAGCTGAGTTGGCATTATCAATTAAATAATTGGTTCTCTGGATCCATTCTCTCAGGATCAGAGGGTCAACAAAGGAATTAACAGTAATAGCTTCTTCAGCTAATTCAAATTTTTTTGCTATAGGACCAAGGGAATCTAAGAGTTTGTCCTGACAAGATTTAAGGAATCTATCGGGACCATGTCGTAAGTTAAATTTTGGAGAGGAAATAAATTTGAGTAAGTTAGCGTCAATATCAGGGGTGATTGAAGATTTGTGAATGAGTTCAGGACGGGGACATTCTGAACGTAAATTATTTCTAGACTGTTTATCTAAAGGTTTTCTATTTATAAAAATCTAAAATTTTTGTGACCCTTTTAGAAGGACGCCATTGCGTAGAACGAGGATGTTGTAAATCCTCAGGTTTTAAATAAGGGTTACCTAAATTGTCAACTAAAACATGTTTATGCTTTTTTGAAACAATTTTGGATTTTTTATTTCTGGGAGAGGAGTCAGAGTCTGAATTCTGAGAAAATTCAGGGGTAAAAATAGATTGCCAAGAATTAGAATCACTATCATCGTATGAAAAGGAGTCGGAAGACTCAGTTGTAGAACCAAAGTCTACGTGGGACTTAGATGTTTTAGATTTAAAAATAAAATTATCCTCTGAATCAGAAGAGGGAATAGCAGTATTTTTAGAAGTAAAAGGAATAACTTTCTTTTTGTTGTTTGAACTTTGCAAACGTAATGCCCCTTTAAGAACATTTTTGGCAGAAATTTTATGTGCCAATTTATGAGAAATATGTTTTCTTTCTTGTGTAGCCTTTTTTTGGCGTAGCCTGTGTTTTATTAAAAGATTGAATATCAGCAGATATTTATTTTCTAAAATTCTCCATAGAGGAGTTAATCATCTGTTGTACAGAATTCTCAGAAATAGTATTCTGTTCTTGAGACATAGTAAAAATAATAAATAACTAATAGATATAATGAATAAAAAATGTATACATAAAATTAATGATTTAAAATATAATTTAAAATAAATACTTCTAAGGAATAGAACGATTGACCTTGGGATTCCCAGCCTAATAATTAACCACTAAGCTATGTTTGAGTGTTAGAGAGCAATGTAGAAAAAAATATACTTAAATATGATACAATTAAAAAATATATTATTTGTACAAAAGAAATACAAAGTTACTATTTGAGTAACGATGTAGTGTGTAAGGTCCGTGATATTATGTGAGGGAGGAGACACAGTGTGAGCACATCTGGTCTGAAAGGAAGTCAGGAGGAGACGGAGCTGTAAAGAGCAGTGCATCAGAAAGGGGAAAAACATCACAGAGGGAGACAGAGGTCTCGAGCTCAGGTTTGGCGGGGAAAAATAGACCAGATGGGAAGGGAGAGAAAGAAGGAGCGCGAGCGCTCAAAATGGATGTTATTAGAGAAACGAAAAAACTATCAGAAAAAATAAAGAATAGAGATAATAGGAAAAGATGAAAAATAAAAGTGACATAATAAAAAGATATAAAATAGATAAACATAAAATGAGATAAAATAAACCAAATAAAAAGTAATATGAAAAGAAAGAAAAACAATTATACATGTGAAGGGAAAAAACGAGAGTAAAGAATAAAAGAAAATATAATAAAGAACTTAATTAAAATATATTTAATCTGCAGAGTAGAGTTAACTATGTACTTATCTGTTATGAGCAGCAAAAAGAAAGAGGACAGTTTGGGTCTTAATGGACATTATTTGGATATGTTAATGACTCTGATTGGTCTTTTTTGTCACTGTCCACTCAAAATGTTATCTCATTGGTCTCCATTTTTGTTCTTTGTTTTATTTTTAAATGATATATGATGTTCTAACTGTACTTTTAAATGCTGTCCTGAGCAGTAAATTGAAGGATAATGCAAAATATGAGTCTCTGGTCTTGTGATAAAATCCACGGGAGTGAGTACAATGTTATCTATATAACACACATGAACTAGTACTGTCTAACTGTGAAAAACTTGCTCTAAGCTAAGAGGCAGTTTTCAACGGTTTGGAAATCAGTTTAAGCCTACCTAGGTTTAGCTTTTCAAAAATACCACCAAGGGAACAAAGCAAATTTAATTATAAAAGTAAATTGGAAAGTTGTTTAAAATTGCATGCCCTATCTGAATCATGAAAGTTTAGTTTCGACTAGACTGTTCCTTTATTGCAAGCACAAGTGTATGATTATGGATTTGCAACTCTCCGTTTTATACCTTATTGTGAGATTGTGTGTTCATATTGCTCAATTCTTTCTATGTACAGAAATATTTGTGTTTCTAAAGTAATTTGGCTTAGGTCTGTGAATTCCCCTTGTTCTGGTTTCAGTCCAATCTCTTGCTGTCATCTGTTGTGTATATCTGGATCCGGTCTTTCTCATAGTAGCAATTTATGTCAGTGCTTTCCATGGTGACTGTGACCTTTTACTTTGGACATCAATGTGATATCTCCTCCTTCGTTGGATGAAACAGCAAAGTTTAACTTTGTGTGTTTTTTAAAACAATTAGTTATGCAAATATTTGAAAAGTTATTCAAATGTTTGAAAACAAATTACAATGTCTTTAATGTGACCTACTGCACCATTTTGTTTAATTGGCTTCTTGAATGAGTTTCTCTGTTACTTCATGACTGTGAATCATTTATATTATACAGAAAACAATAGGGTATTAATATTATTGTGTATACATTTAATTGAATCTGCTTTAAAAATGAGCTATTTGGTTGCAAATTACCTCTATCAATTTATATGTTTTCTCTATAAAGTTTTTGTTGGACAGATGTGGTGGAAGGATTGGGACAGCACAGTTATGGTTAATAGCTGTGGAGGAGGACGGGTTTAGGTTCATTTGCAGTTAGGGTTGCATCGAGCGCCTTAACATGGTGTACAGGTTATCCCGCAGCGCCAGTTCTGCGCTGGTATTAAAAGTTAATCGCAATGCGAAGGCGAGCTCGCATTTACATTGCTAGGAGTGTACTTCCATAGGCTCCTATGGGAGCCTTGTTCTGATACCGTCACAGATGACATCAGAGCCTCACACAACGAAGGAGGCATGTAGCGCAGCAATGGGCAGCATTTTTTAATATATATGTATATGAATATATGCATTTATATTTATGTGTTAATAAGTGTATATTTATATATATATATATATATATATATATATATATATATATATATATATATATATATATATATATATATATATATATATATATATATATATATATATATATATATATATATATATATATCATATACATATATTTTACATTGCGGTCTATGGGAACACACAGTTCCCATAGACCACAATGTAAAGGCACTTTTCAGTGCCATTTTTTTCTAACACCCCACTCCCACCAACTTTAAAGCCCCAAAACTTTTTTATTAAAAAAATCTACAATGCCTTCTATTTTGAGGGCATATGGGGCACTTTTAGAAAATTAACCAGAGATCTAATCTCTGGTTAATTTTTGGAGTGCTAATTGCTACCAAAAGCTCACAGTAGCAATAACCAGCCACTTGTAATGGCTGGTTAATTATCGCGCTCCCGCAAATGGGCAATTTTGCCTGTTTGGGGAGTGCAATAATTTAGCGCTCCACTTGTAATCTAGACCTTAAAGTTTTACTCCATCACAGCTAGTTATAGTAACAATCCATGATATATTATGATTTTGTTGATAAGAATCATAAGCCAACAAGTATGTCTAAATTTCCTATAAAGTGTAAGATTATTTCATAATTCTTGAAGTCCCCCACAGTGTTTGTCTTTACCACCTCTAATGGAATTTAATTCCATGAATCAACCACCCTTTCTGTGATGTAGTGCTTCCCCAAATTACTGCTGAACCTGTTGCCAATTACAGTTCTAGAACTTAATATCTGGGTGCTAATTGGAGGGATAAAAATGCAGCTCAACAGGGGTGTTACACATGTATTTGGCTTTGCATAGCACCCACCAGCACCCCCATAGAAACACCACTGCCTGCTATCATTCAACTTGAGAACATGTCTCCCTAACCGCCACTGCCTGCTATCCTTTAGCTTGAGAACTTGTCCCCTTACTGCCACTGCCTGCTACCCTTCAGCCGAGAACATCTCCCCTAACCACCACTGTCTGCTTCCCTTCAGCTTGAGTGCATGGCCCCTAACCACAACTTCCTGCTACCCATCAGCTTAAGAACATGACCCCTAACCACACCTGCCTGCTACCCTTCATCTTGAGAACATGTCCCCTAACCGCCACTGCCTGCTACTCTTAAGCTTGAGAACATGATCCCTAACCACCACTGCCTGCTACACTTCATCTTGAGAGCATGACCCCTAAACACCACTGTGTGCTACCGTTCAGCTTGAGAACATGACCCCTAACCACCAATGCCTGCTACCCTTCAGCTTGAGAGCATAACCCCTAACCACCACTGCCTGCTACCCTTCAAATAGAGAGCATGACCCCTAACCACCACTGCCTGCTACCCTTCAGCTTGAGAACATGATAATTTGAATTAGCCAATAGAATGAGAGCTGCTTAAATCATATTGGCTGATTTGAATAGCCAATACGATTTTAGCAGCCCTAATTCCAATAGGCTGATTCAAATTTTTCAGCCAATAGGAATGCAAGGGACGCCATCTTGAATCGCGTCCCTTGCATTGAAGATTCAGTGTGCGAAGGTGACCGTATGAAGAGGATGCTCCGCGCCAAATTTCTTCAGGATGGACCCGCTCCGCACCTCCGTGATCAAGATAGAAGATGCCGCCTGGATGAAGATTGAAGAGGCCGCTTGGATCAAGACTTCTCGCCGCTTGGATCAGGACTTAGCCACCGGGATGAAGATTGAAGAGGCTGTCTGGATGAAGACTTCTCGCTGCCTGGATTAGGACTTACACTCTGGGATGAAGATTGCTCAAGCAGGACTTCAAAAACTTTAACTGTATCGTCGGGGTGTGTGTTAGGCTTTTTTTTTTACAGTTTTTTTGGGTGTTTTTTTTTAGTTTAGGGTCTGGGCAGTAAAAGAGCTAAATGCCCTTTTAAGGGCAATGCCCATACAAATGCCATTTTTAGGGCAATGGGTAACTTAGGTTTTTTAAAATTAGGTTTTTTATTTGGGGGGGTTGGATGGGTGGTGGATCTTACTGTTGGGGGGGTCTTTGTGGGGGGTTTTTACAGTTAAAAGAGCTGATATCTTTGGGACAATACCCCACAAAAGGCCCTTTTAAGGACCATTGGTAGTTTATTGTAGGCTAGGATTTTTATTTTTTTATTTTGGGTGGACTTTTTTATTTTGATAGGGCTATTGGATTAGGAGAAATTCTTTTTTATTTTGGATAATTTCATTTTGTATTTTTTGTAATTTAGTGTTTGTTATTTTTTGTAATTTAGTATTTATTTATTTTTGTACTTAGAATTTTTAGAGTAGTGTTAGGATTTTTTTAATGTGTAGTTTAGTTTTATTTTTTTGGTAGTTAGTTTAATTTTAGTTTAATAATTATATTAGTTTAATTGTTAATTTAAACTTACGGCTAGATTTAGAGTTTGGCGGTAGCCGTGAAAACCAGCGTTAGAGGCTCCTAACGCTGGTTTTAGGCTACCGCCGGTATTTGGAGTCAGTGATTAAAGGGTCTAATGCTCACTTTTCAGCCGCGACTTTTCCATACCGCAGATCCCCTTACGTCAATTGCGTATCCTATCTTTTCAATGGGATCTTTCTAACTCCGGTATTTAGAGTCGTTTCTGAAGTGAGCGTTAGAGCTCTAACGACAAAACTCCAGCCGCCTGAAAAAAGCAGGAGTTAAGAGCTTTCTGGGCTAACGCCGGTTCATAAAGCTCTTAACTACTGTACCCTAAAGTACACTAACACCCATAAACTACCTATGTACCCCTAAACTGAGGTCCCCCCACATCGCCGCCACTCGATTAAAATATTTTAACCCCTAATCTGCCGACCGCCACCTATGTTATACTTATGTACCCCTAATCTGCTGCCCCTAACCCCGCCGACCCCTGTATTACATTTATTAACCCCTAACCTGCCCCCCACAACGTCGCCGCCAGCTACTTACAATAATTAACCTCTAATCTGCCGACCGCAAAGCGCCGCCACCTACGTTATCCTTATGTACCCCTAATCTGCTGCCCCTAACACCGCCGACCCCTATATTATATTTATTAACCCCTAATCTGCCCCCCTCAACGTCGCCGACACCTGCCTACACTTATTAACCCCTAATCTGCCGAGCGGACAGCACTGCTACTATAATAAAGTTATTAACCCCTAACCCGCCTCACTAACCCTATCATAAATAGTATTAACCCCTAATCTGCCCTCCCTAACATCGCCGACACCTAACTTCAATTATTAACCCCTAATCTGCCGACCGGACCTCACCGCTATTCTAATAAATGTATTAACCCCTAAAGCTAAGTCTAACACTAACACTAACACCCCCCTAAGTTAAATATAATTTACATCTAACGAAATAAATTAACTCTTATTAAATAAATTATTCCTATTTAAAGCTAAATACTTACCTGTAAAATAAATCCTAATATAGCTACAATATAAATTATAATTATATTATAGCTATTTTAGGATTAATATTTATTTTACAGGTAACTTTGTATTTATTTTAACCAGGTACAATAGCTATTAAATAGTTAAGAACTATTTAATAGTTACCTAGTTAAAATAATTACAAAATTACCTGTAAAATAAATCCTAACCTAAGTTATAATTAAACCTAACACTACCCTATCAATAAATTAATTAAATAAACTACCTACAATTACCTACAATTAACCTAACACTACACTATCAATACATAAATTAAATACAATTGCTACAAATAACTACAATTACATAAACTAACTAAAGTACAAAAAATAAAAAAGAACTAAGTTACAAAAAATAAAAAAATATTTACAAACATAAGAAAAATATTACAACAATTTTAAACTAATTACACCTACTCTAAGCCCCCTAATAAAATAACAAAGACCCCCAAAATAAAAAATTCCCTACCCTATTCTAAATTAATAAATGTAAAAGCTCTTTTACCTTACCAGCCCTGAACAGGGCCCTTTGCGGGGCATGCCCCAAGAAAATCAGCTCTTTTGCCTGTAAAAAAAAAACATACAATACCCCCCCCCCCAACATTACAACCCACCACCCACATACCCCTAATCTAACCCAAACCCCCCTTAAATAAACCTAACACTAAGCCCCTGAAGATCTTCCTACCTTGTCTTCACCATCCAGGTATCACCGATCCGTCCTGGCTCCAAAATCTTCATCCAACCCAAGCGGGGGTTGGCGATCCATCATCCGGTGCTGAAGAGGTCCAGAAGAGGCTCCAAAGTCTTCCTCCTATCCGGCAAGAAGAGGACATCCGGACCGGCAAACATCTTCTCCAAGCGGCATCTTCGATCTTCTTGCATCCGGTGCGGAGCGGGTCCATCTTGAAGCAGCCGACGCGGATCCATCCTCTTCTTCCGTTGTCTCCCGACGAATGACGGTTCCTTTAAGGGACGTCATCCAAGATGGCGTCCCTTGAATTCCGATTGGCTGATAGGATTCTATCAGCCAATCGGAATTAAGGTAGGAAAATTCTGATTGGTTGATGGAATCAGCCAATCAGAATCAAGTTCAATCCTATTGGCTGATCCAATCAGCCAATCAGATTGAGCTCGCATTCTATTGGCTGATCGGAACAGCCAATAGAATGCGAGCTCAATCTGATTGGCTGATTGGATCAGCCAATCGGATTGAACTTGATTCTGATTGGCTGATTCCATCAGCCAATCAGAATATTCCTACCTTAATTCCGATTGGCTGATAGAATCCTATCAGCCAATCGGAATTCAAGGGACGCCATCTTGGATGACGTCCCTTAAAGGAACCGTCATTCGTCGGGAGACATTGGAAGAAGAGGATGGATCCGCATCGGCTGCTTCAAGATGGACCCGCTCCGCACCGGATGCAAGAAGATCGAAGATGCCGCTTGGAGAAGATGTTTGCCGGTCCGGATGTCCTCTTCTTGCCGGATAGGAGGAAGACTTTGGAGCCTCTTCTGGACCTCTTCAGCACCGGATGATGGATCGCCAACCCCCGCTTGGGTTGGATGAAGATTTTGGAGCCAGGACGGATCGGTGATACCTGGATGGTGAAGACAAGGTAGGAAGATCTTCAGGGGCTTAGTGTTAGGTTTATTTAAGGGGGGGTTTGGGTTAGATTAGGGGTATGTGGGTGGTGGGTTGTAATGTTGGGGGGGGGGTATTGTATGTTTTTTTTTACAGGCAAAAGAGCTGATTTTCTTGGGGCATGCCCCGCAAAGGGCCCTGTTCAGGGCTGGTAAGGTAAAAGAGCTTTTACATTTATTAATTTAGAATAGGGTAGGGAATTTTTTATTTTGGGGGTCTTTGTTATTTTATTAGGGGGCTTAGAGTAGGTGTAATTAGTTTAAAATTGTTGTAATATTTTTCTTATGTTTGTAAATAGCTTTAAATAGGAATAATTTATTTAATAAGAGTTAATTAATTTCGTTAGATTTAAATTATATTTAACTTAGGGGGGTGTTAGTGTTAGGGTTAGACTTAGCTTTAGGGGTTAATACATTTATTAGAATAGCGGTGAGGTCCGGTCGGCAGATTAGGGGTTAATAATTGAAGTTAGGTGTCGGCAATGTTAGGGAGGGCAGATTAGGGGTTAATACTATTTATGATAGGGTTAGTGAGGCGGATTAGGGGTTAATTACTTTATTATAGTAGCGCTCAGGTCCGCTCGGCAGATTAGGGGTTAATAAGTGTAGGCAGGTGTCGGCGACGTTGAGGGGGGCAGATTAGGGGTTAATAAATATAATACAGGGGTCGGCGGTGTTAGGGGCAGCAGATTAGGGGTACATAGGGATAATGTAAGTAGCGGCGGTTTACGGAGCGGCAGATTAGGGGTTAATAATAATATGCAGGTGTCAGCGATAGCGGGGGCGGCAGATTAGGGGTTAATAAGTGTAAGTTTAGGGGTGTTTAGACTCGGGGTACATGTTAGGGTGTTAGGTGCAGACGTAGGAAGTGTTTCCCCATAGGAAACAATGGGGCTGCGTTAGGAGCTGAACGCGGCTTTTTTGCAGGTGTTAGGTTTTTTTTCAGCTCAAACAGCCCCATTGTTTCCTATGGGGATATCGTGCACGAGCACGTTTTTGAGGCTGGCCGCGTCCGTAAGCAACTCTGGTATCGAGAGTTGCATTTGCGGTAAAAATGCTCTACGCTCCTTTTTTGGAGCCTAACGCAGCATTTGTTTGAACTCTCGATACCAGAGTTAATTTTATGGTGCGGCCAGAAAAAAGCCCGCGGAGCGTTAACAGCCCTTCTACCGCCAAACTCCAAATCTAGGCCTTAGTTTTTAGCTATGGGAATCCCATGAAAAAAGGTAATTTTTAGGAGTGCGGTACTGACGTTGCGTTACAGGCTAAAAGGCTTGCGGTACACCTATACTGATAAGACTTGTTATGGCTGCGGTGCTGTTTTAATGCGGAAAATACCATATTTTCAGCGTTAAAAGACGAACGCACAAACTTGTAATCTAGGTGAGTGTTGGTTATTCAAAACTGGGGAATGGGTAATAAAGGGATTATCCATCTTTTAAAACAATAAAAATTCAAGAGTAGACTGTCCCTTTAACTGTGCACGTGCTCTACAGATCAAGCTTTCTATGACTGCACCAGCCCAGTGGCAACAATCATAAGCAATTTGAAGCTTTAAAGCAATCCTATCTGCTTTAATACTAATCTTCCATTAAAGAGGCATAAAAGTGCAACACTAAAATGAGCATTTTATTGTACTATTGCTTGCATATAACTGTGTATATGGATTAAACACATAGTTAAGAGCAGCCTTAGAGAGGCAATGCATTACTGGGAGCTAGCTAAGCGCATCTGGTAAACCAATGAAAAGAAACAAACGTGTGCACTGTTGCAGCTCAGGATGCGTACATATGCTTTTTAACATAGAATACCAAGTGTATATGTATATGTGATAGTAGAAAGGGATTAAAAATGTGTCTTAAAAGTACTATCTATCTATCTATCTATCTATCTATCTATCATTTGTCTGTCTGTCTGTCTATCTATTATCTATATTTCTCTCTATCTATTATCTATCTATCTATCATCTATCTATCTATCTATCTATCTATCTATCATCTATCTATTAATCTATCAATCATATATCTACCTGTCTGTCTGGCTGGCTGTCAGTCTGTCTATTATCTATCTATCTATCTATCTATCTATCTATCTATCTATCTATCTATCTATCAATCATCTGTCTAACTATTATCTATATTTATATCTATCTATCATCTGTCTATCTATATATCTATTATCCATCTATCTATCATCTGTCTATATCTGTCTACCCTGGCTATACTTTCATCCGTCTTTATATTTATCTAGTACATGTTAATATAAAATGTTTCTATTGTACTATTAAATTGATGGTAAACTCTCCCTTTTATAAAAACAGATCCGGAACGTTAGTGATATTTTAGATGGAGTTTAATTAACATGATGTAATGAGGTTGCGTTATAACTTACTTTTTAATATAGATTTGAAATTCAAATACCCCGCGCTCTGTCGCCCTCTTCCAAAGTCAGTTTTTCTGACAGCTAACGGTTTGTCGTTCAATCAGCGCTCTCCCCTTAAGGCACTTTTGTTGTAGCTAGAGCTGTTAGCTCACGGAGAAATTGACTATTGAAGTGGCCGGCAGAGTGCGAGGTATTTGAATTTCATATCTATATTAAACAGTAAGTTATAGTTTCCTATCACTTTAATATACAGTTACTCTGAGTTCTTAAATCTCTGATTGCCGATAACTTGCATGTGTGCCTTCTTGCAAGTAACTATTTCCTATGTTTCATTCAATAGTTATTTTAATAAATTAAAATTCTACACGAGGTGAGCCAAATCTTTTATTTCAAATATTTATATGATTATTATGTATTTTCCCCCAAAGTGTAAACTTAAAAACACACAGTACTATTGGGAAGTAAGTAACAACTACAGATGCTAATCTGTTTCACTAACAAGAGATTACTTTACACCTGTGTATATTATTTTAAAAGGATAACAACAAGATACAAATAAACTAATGCAAACCCATTTTTTATAACATTATGTAAAACTATATTTAATTTCTTAAATTGTGAATAAAACTATAAAGCACCCTGAAAAGTATTAAGTGCTCATGATGTCTATGCAATTTGTTTTGCAATGTAATGTGTGTGGGGGTTATGGTGCCCTGAATGATTTGCCAAAATACAGGAGAAAAAAATAATAAACATTGCAGCGCTAAATCATAAATCATTGCAGCGCTGATCGGAACAGCCAATAGAATGCGAGCTCAATCTGATTGGCTGATTGGATCAGCCAATCGGATTGAACTTGATTCTGATTGGCTGATTCCATCAGCCAATCAGAATATTCCTACCTTAATTCCGATTGGCTGATAGAATCCTATCAGCCAATCGGAATTCAAGGGACGCCATCTTGGATGACGTCCCTTAAAGGAACCGTCATTCGTCGGGAGACATTGGAAGAAGAGGATGGATCCGCATCGGCTGCTTCAAGATGGACCCGCTCCGCACCGGATGCAAGAAGATCGAAGATGCTGCTTGGAGAAGATGTTTGCCGGTCCGGATGTCCTCTTCTTGCCGGATAGGAGGAAGACTTTGGAGCCTCTTCTGGACCTCTTCAGCACCGGATGATGGATCGCCAACCCCCGCTTGGGTTGGATGAAGATTTTGGAGCCAGGACGGATCGGTGATACCTGGATGGTGAAGACAAGGTAGGAAGATCTTCAGGGGCTTAGTGTTAGGTTTATTTAAGGGGGGTTTGGGTTAGATTAGGGGTATGTGGGTGGTGGGTTGTAATGTTGGGGGGGGGGGGGGGTATTGTATGTTTTTTTTTACAGGCAAAAGAGCTGATTTTCTTGGGGCATGCCCCGCAAAGGGCCCTGTTCAGGGCTGGTAAGGTAAAAGAGCTTTTACATTTATTAATTTAGAATAGGGTAGGGAATTTTTTATTTTGGGGGTCTTTGTTATTTTATTAGGGGGCTTAGAGTAGGTGTAATTAGTTTAAAATTGTTGTAATATTTTTCTTATGTTTGTAAATATTTTTTTATTTTTTGTAACTTAGTTCTTTTTTATTTTTTGTACTTTAGTTAGTTTATGTAATTGTAGTTATTCGTAGGAATTGTATTTAATTTATTTATTGATAGTGTAGTGTTAGGTTAATTGTAGGTAATTGTAGGTAGTTTATTTAATTAATTTATTGATAGGGTAGTGTTAGGTTTAATTATAACTTAGGTTAGGATTTATTTTACAGGTAATTTTGTAATTATTTTAACTAGGTAACTATTAAATAGTTCTTAACTATTTAATAGCTATTGTACCTGGTTAAAATAAATACAAAGTTACCTGTAAAATAAATATTAATCCTAAAATAGCTATAATATAATTATAATTTATATTGTAGCTATATTAGGATTTATTTTACAGGTAAGTATTTAGCTTTAAATAGGAATAATTTATTTAATAAGAGTTAATTAATTTCGTTAGATTTAAATTATATTTAACTTAGGGGGGTGTTAGTGTTAGGGTTAGACTTAGCTTTAGGGGTTAATACATTTATTAGAATAGCGGTGAGGTCCGGTCGGCAGATTAGGGGTTAATAATTGAAGTTAGGTGTCGGCGATGTTAGGGAGGGCAGATTAGGGGTTAATACTATTTATGATAGGGTTAGTGAGGCGGATTAGGGGTTAATTACTTTATTATAGTAGCGCTCAGGTCCGCTCGGCAGATTAGGGGTTAATAAGTGTAGGCAGGTGTCGGCGACGTTGAGGGGGGCAGATTAGGGGTTAATAAATATAATACAGGGGTCGGCGGTGTTAGGGGCAGCAGATTAGGGGTACATAGGGATAATGTAAGTAGCGGCGGTTTACGGAGCAGCAGATTAGGGGTTAATAATAATATGCAGGTGTCAGCGATAGCGGGGGCGGCAGATTAGGGGTTAATAAGTGTAAGTTTAGGGGTGTTTAGACTCGGGGTACATGTTAGGGTGTTAGGTGCAGACGTAGGAAGTGTTTCCCCATAGGAAACAATGGGGCTGCGTTAGGAGCTGAACGCGGCTTTTTTGCAGGTGTTAGGTTTTTTTTCAGCTCAAACAGCCCCATTGTTTCCTATGGGGATATCGTGCACGAGCACGTTTTTGAGGCTGGCCGCGTCCGTAAGCAACTCTGGTATCGAGAGTTGCATTTGCGGTAAAAATGCTCTACGCTCCTTTTTTGGAGCCTAACGCAGCATTTGTTTGAACTCTCGATACCAGAGTTAATTTTATGGTGCGGCCAGAAAAAAGCCCGCGGAGCGTTAACAGCCCTTCTACCGCCAAACTCCAAATCTAGGCCTTAGTTTTTAGCTATGGGAATCCCATGAAAAAAGGTAATTTTTAGGAGTGCGGTACTGACGTTGCGTTACAGGCTAAAAGGCTTGCGGTACACCTATACTGATAAGACTTGTTATGGCTGCGGTGCTGTTTTAATGCGGAAAATACCATATTTTCAGCGTTAAAAGACGAACGCACAAACTTGTAATCTAGGTGAGTGTTGGTTATTCAAAACTGGGGAATGGGTAATAAAGGGATTATCCATCTTTTAAAACAATAAAAATTCAAGAGTAGACTGTCCCTTTAACTGTGCACGTGCTCTACAGATCAAGCTTTCTATGACTGCACCAGCCCAGAGGCAACAATCATAAGCAATTTGAAGCTTTAAAGCAATCCTATCTGCTTTAATACTAATCTTCCATTAAAGAGGCATAAAAGTGCAACACTAAAATGAGCATTTTATTGTACTATTGCTTGCATATAACTGTGTATATGGATTAAACACATAGTTAAGAGCAGCCTTAGAGAGGCAATGCATTACTGGGAGCTAGCTAAGCGCATCTGGTAAACCAATGAAAAGAAACAAACGTGTGCACTGTTGCAGCTCAGGATGCGTACATATGCTTTTTAACATAGAATACCAAGTGTATATGTATATGTGATAGTAGAAAGGGATTAAAAATGTGTCTTAAAAGTACTATCTATCTATCTATCTATCTATCTATCTATCTATCTATCATTTGTCTGTCTGTCTGTCTATCTATTATCTATATTTCTCTCTATCTATTATCTATCTATCTATCATCTATCTATCTATCTATCTATCATCTATCTATTAATCTATCAATCATATATCTACCTGTCTGTCTGGCTGGCTGTCAGTCTGTCTATTATCTATCTATCTATCTATCTATCTATCTATCTATCTATCTATCTATCTATCTATCTATCTATCTATCAATCATCTGTCTAACTATTATCTATATTTATATCTATCTATCATCTGTCTATCTATATATCTATTATCCATCTATCTATCATCTGTCTATATCTGTCTACCCTGGCTATACTTTCATCCGTCTTTATATTTATCTAGTACATGTTAATATAAAATGTTTCTATTGTACTATTAAATTGATGGTAAACTCTCCCTTTTATAAAAACAGATCCGGAACGTTAGTGATATTTTAGATGGAGTTTAATTAACATGATGTAATGAGGTTGCGTTATAACTTACTTTTTAATATAGATTTGAAATTCAAATACCCCGCGCTCTGTCGCCCTCTTCCAAAGTCAGTTTTTCTGACAGCTAACGGTTTGTCGTTCAATCAGCGCTCTCCCCTTAAGGCACTTTTGTTGTAGCTAGAGCTGTTAGCTCACGGAGAAATTGACTATTGAAGTGGCCGGCAGAGTGCGAGGTATTTGAATTTCATATCTATATTAAACAGTAAGTTATAGTTTCCTATCACTTTAATATACAGTTACTCTGAGTTCTTAAATCTCTGATTGCCAATAACTTGCATGTGTGCCTTCTTGCAAGTAACTATTTCCTATGTTTCATTCAATAGTTATTTTAATAAATTAAAATTCTACACGAGGTGAGCCAAATCTTTTATTTCAAATATTTATATGATTATTATGTATTTTCCCCCAAAGTGTAAACTTAAACAACACACAGTACTATTGGGAAGTAAGTAACAACTACAGATGCTAATCTGTTTCACTAACAAGAGATTACTTTACACCTGTGTATATTATTTTAAAAGGATAACAACAAGATACAAATAAACTAATGCAAACCCATTTTTTATAACATTATGTAAAACTATATTTAATTTCTTAAATTGTGAATAAAACTATAAAGCACCCTGAAAAGTATTAAGTGCTCATGATGTCTATGCAATTTGTTTTGCAATGTAATGTGTGTGGGGGTTATGGTGCCCTGAATGATTTGCCAAAATACAGGAGAAAAAAATAATAAACATTGCAGCGCTAAATCAGAGACACAGAGGCATCCAAAAGAATAATCTTCTAATCAGATTACAGAAACTCTATGCAATAAAATGTGCCTGAGTCTTAAATGTGAACAAGATTTGTTAAATAAAAAATATATTAGTAAATTAGTGTAACAGATGCACACAGAAATCCAAATATTACATAGATTTATTAAAACACAAAAAAGGAAAAATAAAACTCAGAAAGGTACATGTGCGCAGATAGTATTATTGTTAGCAAAAAAGTGTGTCAGATGTGAGTGTCCAAATAATTGTAAAAAAATAAAAATATAAATTTAATAGTAATAATTCAGATGTGTTAGAATGTGTATATATTTTCAAAAAGTAAAAAACTAACGGCCAGATTACGAGTTTTGCGTTATGAGCGGCTCGGTAATAACTTGCAAGTTATTTCCACCGCTCACCTTTAATAGCGCTGCTATTACAGGTTTGCAAAAAACCCAGCGTTAGCAGGCAATATGGCAGCGTTGAGCTCCATACCGCACACAAATACCAGTGCTGCATTGAACTGGTTTTACGTGCTTGTGCACGATTTCCCCATAGACATCAATGGGAAGAGCCGGCTAAAAAAAAGCCTAACACCTGCAATAAAGGAGCGTAAAGCTCCGTAACGCAGCCTCACTGATTCCTATGGGGAAAGAAAATTTATGTTTACACCTAACACCCTAACATAAAACCAGAGTCCAAACATCCCTAATCTGCTGCCCCGACATCGCTGCCACCTACATTACACTTATTAACCCCTAATCTGCCTCCCCGACATTGCCGCCACCTACCTACACTTATTAACCCCTAATCTGCCGCCCCCAATGTCGCCACCACCTACATAAATTTATTAACCCCTAATCTGCCGCCCCCAATGTCACCGCCGCCACTATACTAAAGTTATTAACCCCTAAATCTCGGGCCTCCCACATCACTAAATAAATATATTAACCCCTAAACCTAAGTCTAACCCTAACCCTAACACCCCTAACTTTAAAATAATTAAAATAAATCTAAATAAAACCTACTATTAATAACTAAATAATTCCTAATAATACTTACCTGTAAAATAAAACCTAAAAAAAACTAATAGTTACAATGTAGCTAGCTTAGGTTTAATTTTTATTTCACAGGTAAGTTTATATTTATTTTAACTAGGTAGACTAGTTAGTAAATAGATATTAACTATTTACTAGCTACCTAGTTAAAATAAATACAAAGTTACCTGTAAAATAAAACCTAACCTGTCTTACACTAACACCTAACATTACACTAAAATTAAATAAATTGCATTAATTAAATACAAAAAAACCCCACTAAATTACACAAAATAAAAAATAAATTATCAAATATTTAAACTAATTACACCTAATCTAATAGCCCTATCAAAATAAAAAAGCCACCCCAAAATAAAAAAAAACCCTAGCCTAAACTAAACTGCCAATAGCCCTTAAAAGGGCCTTTTGCGGGGCATTGCAAAAAATACAAAACAAACCCCCAACAGTAAAACCCACCACCCACACAACCAAACCCCCCAAATAAAATCCTATCTAAAAAACCTAAGCTCCCCATTGCCCTGAAAATAGCATTTGGATGGGCATTTCCCTTAAAAGGGCATTTAGCTCTTTTTTGTTCCCCAAAACCCTAATCTAAAAATAAAACCCACCCAATAAACCCTTAATAAAACCTAACATTAACCCCCGAAGATCCACTTACAGTTTTTGAAGAGCGGACCTCCATCCTCAACGAAGTCGGGAGAAGTCTTCATCCAAGCTGAGCTTCAATCCTATTGGCTGATCCAATCAGCCAATAGGATTGAGCTCACATTCTATTGGCTTATTGGAACAGCCAATAGAATGCGAGCTCAATCCTATTGGCTGATTGGATCAGCCAATAGGATTGAAGCTCATTCCTATTGGCTGATTGCATCAGCCAAAAGGATTTTTTACTCTTTAATTCCGATTGGCTGATAGAATTCTATCAGCCAATCGGAATTCAAGGGACGCCATCTTGGATGATGTCATTTTAAAGGAACCTTCATTCTTCAGTAGACAGAGAAAGAAGAGGATCCTCCGTGCCGGATGTCTTGAAGATGGACCCGCTCCGCGTCGGAAGGATGAAGATAGAAGATGCTGTCTGGATGAAGACTTTTGCCTGCCTGGAGGACGACTTCTTGCCGCTTGGATGAAAACTTCTCCCGGCTTCGTTGAGGACTTCTTGCCGCTTGGATGAAGACTTCTCCCGGCTTCGTTGAGGATGGATGTCCGGTTTTCAAAAACTGTAAGTGGGTCTTCGGGGGTTCATGTTAGGTTTTAATTAAAGGTTTATTGGGTGGCTTTTTTTTTAGATTAGGGTTTTGGGCAACGAAAAAAAGAGCTAAATACCCTTTTAAGGGCAATGCCCATCCAAATGCCCTTTCCAGGGCAATGGGGATCTTAGGTTTTTTAGATAGGATTTTATTTGGGGGGTTTGGTTGTGTGGGTGGTGGGTTTACTGTTGGGGTGTTTGTATTTTTTTTTTTACAGGTAAAAGAGTTGATTTCTTTGGGGCAATGCCCCTTTTAATGGCTATTGGCAGTTT
Source organism: Bombina bombina (assembly GCF_027579735.1). Classification (NCBI taxonomy): domain Eukaryota; kingdom Metazoa; phylum Chordata; class Amphibia; order Anura; family Bombinatoridae; genus Bombina; species Bombina bombina. Next base: position 152,719,211 of record NC_069503.1, read on the forward strand.
AGTTTAGGGTTTTTTTATTTTGGGGGGAGGGGCTTTTTTATTTTGATAGGGCTATTAGATTAGGTGTAATTAGTTTAAATATTTGATAATTTATTTTGTGTAATTTAGTGTTTATTTATTTTGTAATTTAGTTAATTGTATTTAATTAATGTAATTTATTTAATTTTAGTGTATGTATGTATGTATTGAGTACTTGTAAAGCACGGCTAATCACCGTAAGGGTCTCAAGGCGCTGCTCATTTTATCGACCTGGGAAGGATGAAAGGCTGAGTGGACCTCGCCAGGGATCGAACCTGCAACCCTTGGGTTGCTACAGAGCTCAGCTATAGTGCCTTAGCATGCTGAGCTATCTGTCCGGTGTAATGTTAGGTGTTAGTGTAACCTAGGTTAAGTTTTATTTTACAGGTAAATTTGTATTTTTTTTTAAACTAGGTAGCTAGTAAATAGTTAATAACTATTTACTAACTATTCTACCTAGTTAAAATAAATACAAACTTTTAGTTATATTTTAGCTAGCTTAGGGTTTATTTTACAGGTAAGTATTTAGTCTTAAATAGGTATTATTTAGGTAATAATAGTAGGTTTTATTTAGATTTATTTTAATTATATTAAAGTTAGGGGTGTTAGGGTTAGACTTAGGGGTTAATATATTTATTTAGTGTTAGTGACATGGGAGGCCAGAGGTTTAGGGGTTAATAACTTAAGTATAGTGGCGGCGACATTGGGGGCAGCAGATTATGGGTTAATAATTTTAACTAGTGTTTACGATGCATGAGTGTGGCGGTTTAGGGGTTAATATGTTTATTATAGTGGCGGCGATGTCCGGAGCGGCAGATTAGGAGTTAATCATTTTATTTTATTATTTGCGAAGCGGGAGGGCCTCGGTTTAGGAGTTAATAGGTAGTTTATGGGTGTTAGTGTACTTTTTAGCACTTTAGTTATGAGTTTTATGCTACAGCTTTGTAACGTAAAACCCATAACTACTGACTTTCAGTTTACGGTACAAATTGGTGTCTTGCATAATCTCTTAAACTTTCAACTGTGCCCCCTTGGTCTACCATAATAATTATATCGATAATTATCTAAACTAATTTGGTCAAATGAGATAGTACTGTGTTTTTCAAAATTTTAAATTTTTAAAAAATTACAAACTAGAAGAGCAGAATGTATAAAACAAAGCAAATAATAAAGTATATGTTAATTTCAGCATTATCAAAGAATTCACAGCTCCCTATCATATATGGGGGTCAATTTATCACAGCCTGAATGGGGCCATATACACCTGTTTCCGTGCGATTCCTCAGGTTCGCCGGAAACAGGAGTTAAGAAGCAGTGGTCTGAAGACCGCTGCTCCTTAACCCGTTCACCACCTCTGAGGTGGCGGACAGCAATCCACCCGTTCGCATATGATCGGGTTGATTGATACCCCCTCCTAGCGGCCGATTGGCCGTGAATCTGCAGGGGGCGGCATTGCACAAGCATTTCACAAGGAATGCTTGTGCAATGATAAATGCTGACAGCGAATGCTGTTGGCATTTATCGATGTCTGGTGGACATGATCGCTACAGCGGATCATGTCCGCCAGACACGTGATAAATCGGCAAAAGTGTGTATGATAGGAGCGCCTAAGGACTATGTAAATATCCTGCTGCTAATGCAGTTTATCCCTCAAGGTAAACCAAATGGTATGCAAAGTAGAAATAGAATTAGCAGCGCTGAAAGCACGGATATAGTTACATTTCAAATAGGAGATGTTTAATCAATATAAGGAATTTATTAGATATATGTTGAGAAAAATAAATAAAATTTAACAAACTATATAGGGACGTCTCCCAATCGTAAAAATGGTTAAAAAATAATAAAATATAAACTTGGTCACAATTGGAGCACTGGCATATGTAGATATTTGACGAATTATCTTCACAATCTAACAGTATTTAAATGTTAGCAGCTTTTCACGTGTCAAAAAGATAAAATCACAATTGCAACAATTTATAAATTTTCACAACAAATGTCTCTTTCAGCAATATCCTCTTTTAGCTTATAATCAGACTGAATATATCTAGTTTCCGAAAACGCTACTTTTAACCTTAAAAAGATAAAGATTTTATTTATCACTGTTCTTTTTGTATTGAATGTGGCAATTCACAATCCCCTCAGCGGGCATACCGCATTTGTTTTAGATATGGCAGTTCACGATCTCCTCTGCAGATTTACCGCATCCACAGGGATAATGGAGGGAATATGTACTTTAGAATGTTTACCTCTGCTGCAACTTACCGCATCCAGAGGGATTATATGAGAAATAAAAACAGGTACCCTAATTTGGTTATGAAAGCTTTCATTGAGGCTTCTGTGTTTCTCTTCTTCATTCGATCTGCTTGTGGCTGTGTTAGGTGGTTGGTTTGCAGGGCTCCGGGAGTGAGTGTTTGTCACCTGACTCCCCTCTGTGTATTAGAGGTCGGAGGTCACGTCCTGATCCAATGGCTATAGATGGCTGTAATAATTAGATGTGCTTATGTTCCTTTAGATATCCTAGGAGCCTTAGGAAAAGGAAATTCGTAGCATCTTTAAATCAGTCATAAGGGTAGGTCCCTGATTATGAAGCTATATGTCACATGATTTCAAGCAAATATGAGATTGGGGTGTATTGAATTTAATTATATTTTATCATGGAAAATGTCATCCTTGATAAGCCTACTCCTTCTGTCAAATTCAATGTTTCTATAAAACCTCTCTAATTACAAAGCAGAACAAAGGTCATCTCCATAGATCTAGACAATAAGTCTATTCTGCCTTTTAAATAAACTTTATTGTCCTCTTTTTATTTACAAGTTTTTGTAACTATGGTTTAACATCCATAGCTAGGAAATATTTCACAGTTTGTAGCTTATTTTAAATAGGCAGAATCTACATTGCTACAAATTTTCAGACTAAACTAATGCAATGATTTCAACTGTTCTAAAAGACAATGAAAAAAAAATAGAAATATGTTTATTCAAGCATTATATATATAAGCAATTAAAGGGACACAAAACTAATTTTTTTTTTTTTAGAAAAATAGATTAAACATTTAAAAATAAGACTATTCTTAATGTTACATATGTTGCAATAACTTACCGTTTGTTTGCAATTGATTTTCAAACTTTTGCTTATTTCCAAACCCACTCAGGGGGTATCGGATCACCTTGCCTATCCTGCATGATAACACAGATACGAATATGGCCGACTTTATCCGCGATGCGCCTGTGCAAACTTCTGACAAGTCAGAAAATACATCACCCGTTTTTTCTCTGTATTGCATTTTTAGTTAAAATCGGCTTCACGGAACGATTTGCGCATGCACAAAGAGCCCCAATTGGATTGTGAATGCGCAAGATGACGAATAAACATTTTAAGTATATTCATCTAAAGGGAATATTAATGGTGGACTATAGGGAAGATTGTATAGCCCATATTTGAGGGCTGTCTTTACCGAGTTAATTTGAAGATTTTACAACTACTTTTTATATATTATACACGGATCATTTGAAACTGCAAGTAGGTGCATATTATATATTTAAACATTATAAAACCATTTAAATATTCGTTCTATACGCCACAGACAAAAGTATAGTAATCTTTTAAAGGAACAGTAAACTTATTTGCTTTTTTTCCAATGCTTTAAATGCATTACAGTAATAGCAAAGTAAATCCTACATGAAGTGTTTCTAAAATGGCTTCTAATGTATAGTTTTGCACCTTCTGGGATGTACCTTTCCAGTGAGTGGTTCTATGCATAACAAAGTGCATACGCTTACAAGCTCAATGGTATAGCATCTGATTAGTTGTAGGTCAAAGTAAATGTAGTGGTTCATGGGTAACATTCAATATAGATTTATAATGAACCAAAAATACAACAATGAGTAAAACATCCTTATTCTCCACAAGTAAACCTTGGAGCCCATCTGACACATTTCATTAGGTCCATTATGCTAATTTAAATAATCAGGACTCACTTCTCATTGGAACAGTTTATATTAAACCATCCTTCGAAAGTTAAACATTAAGGGCTAGATTACTTTATAGTGCGCCCACAAACGGGCCAATTTGTCCATTTGCGGGAGCGTGATAAATAACCAGCCATTGCAAGTTAGATCTCTGGGTAATTTTACAAATGTGCCCCAAATGCCCCCAAAATCAAGTGTTAGTTTTCTAACTAAAAAAAAAAAGGGGCATTTAAAAAAATAATAATCTTGGGGCTATAATTGGTGGGTGTGGGTTGTTAGAAACAAAATGGCACTGAAAAGTGCCTTTACATTGCGGTCTATGGGAACTGTTTGTTCCCTGTAAATATACTGTATATATATGTATATGCTTAATTTATGTGTTAATATACATATATATTTACACTTTGCTGCCATCATTGTGCTACTTTACCCCTTCGCTGCGCGAGGTTCACATGCTGTGTCTCATGGCATGAGAACGAGGCTCCCATAGGAGCCTATAGAAGAGTGCTCTTGTGACTGAAATGCTTCCCAGCAAATGCTGTCAACTTGTAATACCAGTGCACATTAGCGTGTACTGGTATAACTCAGTGGAGTGATCCACTTGTAATCTAGCCCTAAAGGTATTGCTCACTTCAAAATATACAAGTAATCTAAAGCAGGAATCTAAGCTAAGGAGCCAGCCCATTTTTGGTTCAGCACCCTTAAAAGCGCTTGCTGATTTGTGGCTACATTTAGCCACCAATCAGCAAACGCAACCCAAGTACTGAACCAAAAATGGGCCGGCTCCTTAGCTTAGATTCCTGTGTGTTAACATCGCTCAAGCACAATCAATAGCACTTCTAAAATTATGGCCTAGATTAAAAGTGTGGCGCAAAATAAATTGCTTTTGTGTGTTAACATCGCTCAAGCACAATCAATAGCACTTCTATTTCAGTGCTCATATTAAGTTATTTTTATGTCTCAAGTAATAGTCCAGGGCTCGCTAACATCTGCATGTTGGATAGTGCTGAATCTCTCACGTAATAGACTTCTATAAACATGTACAGTAAAAATTATATTAGATATTGCTAGAGCGCTAAGCCATTGGTGCGCTAAGTCAACTGTGAGCAAGCAGTGGAATTCTTCATTTAGTTCGCTATACTATTAATAATAATGTTTTACTTAGGGTTGTAAAGCTATTTTACAGTTTTATAGTGGTATTTTTAATTAACCTCAAGTCCAACACTTAACTCACCACTTGTTATATGAGTCAGGGCATGTGGTTATGGTATGGAATCGGTGGGGCATCCTTGGGAGTGATATTGCAATTTGGGGATGAAGTGCGGTAGAATATTGGAATGGGCTAGTCTGCAGGACAGCAGAACAGAATTAATATAATGGCTTCCTCCTCTGATTAAAAAATGAACCAATTCGGTGGCAGTAAAAAAAAAAATCTCCAAAACGCGTAACTTTATTTTTATTTAAAAAGACAAACAATACAAAAAACATATTTTTTTAAACACGCGTTTTGGTAGTTTTAGAAAACAAAAAATAGACAGGAAAAAATACATTAAAGTTATTCCCTGTCTCTTCATTTTTCCAAGCAATTTTGAGATACTGAATTCACTTTAGTGATTGAATAAGAATTCTAAAAATATACAATATGGTTACAAGAAAGGTTATAGCTTCTTTTAATATTTTACAAAACTGTTATTTTGCAGGACACAAATTACTTTGCATGTACTATAGAATAAATCATATTTTATGATTTTATTTTTCACCTCTTTGACTAACACAACTTTGTCTAAATTTAAGAAAATTGAATGTCAAAGTTGATCTTACTTATGGCCCTAACAAATCCAATGTAAGAATTATATATAGTAATCTTTTTTGTTGCTTTTAAAGGGCTTGTGTCGCATTTCCTTTTGCCTGACAAGAGCATAAATTTGTGAAAGGAAAAAGGAAGAAGTCTACCCATAATCCCAGGGTTTTATTTCCATTTACATCTATGTTACCTCAACATTCCTTTGTTAATTTAAAATTAGATCCTTTAGGGGGTTTAGAGCACAAAAATCTACGTAGAAAAACACACACTGGGGATCTGATGTTTTTCAGTAAAGCTTTAAGACCAATTCTTGATGAGTAACCTGTTTAGAATTCTCCCAGGGGATTGGACTCTGAGTCTGGGAACGAAGAATGGAAGGAACTTCACTTTCCATAAAATAAAATAAGATTTGCTAAGATAATGAGATAAATTATTTATTTAGCAAATAATGGTTATAATTTTATACTTATCTATCTTTATTCTGCATCACTGAGACATAGAAACAGATTTTAATGGCAAATAAGTACTTAAAAGGTCTTCTTATATTACTTTATGAGCTTAAAGGGACAATAAACACCTACTAAATTATCATACGCTTTTGTTGTTTTGTTATAGAATAACAGTCTAAAGATCTTAAAACAAATGAAGGAGTCATAATGTCATGTTAGTATATAGTACATTATTATTTTTTTTTTTTTTCATCATATAAGTTTATTATTGAAATAAATGTTTTAAAAGGGTTAAAAACTAATACAGTACATGTGAAGGTATTTGAATTTAAAAAGTACACATATATATATGTCAATATTTCTATGTGTGTGTATATGTACGAATATTTTTTTTGTATTTTAAATTTGTATGTGTAAATATGTATGTGCAATATATATATATATATACACACACACACACTAGTAGGCTCATATGCTAATTTCTAAGCCCTTGATGGCCGCTTCATGGCTGGTACATTTTGGAAGTTTTTCACAGCTAGACAGCGCTAGTTCATGTGTGCCATATAGATAACATTGTGTTCACTCCCATGAAGTTACCTAGGAGTCAGCAATGATTGGCTAAAATGCAAGTCTGTCAAAAGAGCTGAAATAAAGGGGCTATCTGCAGAGGTTTAGATACAAGGTAATCACAGAGGTAAAAAGTGTATTAATATAACAGTGTTGGTTATGCAAAACCAGTGAAAGGGTAATAAAGGGATTATCTATCTTTTAAAACAATAAAGTGGAGTAGACTGTCCCTTTAATACCGCAGCTACTTAGCCTCTCCGATCGGGATGATTGACAGCCCCTGCTCGTGCTCTACTGGATGCATGAGCATGAGGAGGCATTGCACAAGCAGCTCTGCTTTTTATAAATAGAGCATGTTGATTAGTTTTTTTTTCATTTAAAGTAAAGTAAAAGCTTTTAATTAATATAATAAGCCTGTATTGTGCACTTTCCACTAATCCTTAAAGGCTGATAGGGACTTTTCTATCAATGCTCATTGTCTGATAGATACTTAGGGTTTTCTCCATATGTGGATTGAGCATTCGCACCTATAAGCCACTAAGCAGTAGTGGGAAGTGCAAAACCAAGTATGGTATGTTACTTTACCTTTACAGAGCAAGAGAGAGATAGTGAGAGAGAAGGAGAGCGAGAGCAAGTGACAGAGGGAGTTAGAGCAGGAGAGCGACAGCAAGAGAGTGAGAGCAAGAGAGAGAGAGTGAGAGAGCAGGAGATCGAGAGCTAGTTAGAGAGAGAGAGCAAGTGAGAGAGAGAGCAGGAAAACAAGAGAGAGAGAGAACTAGAGAGCAAGATACAGAGAGTGAGAGAGAGCAAGAGAGAAAGAGAGAGCAGGAGAGCGAGAGCAAGTGACAGAGAGAGTGAGAGCAGGAGAGCGACAGCAAAAGAGTGAGAGCCAGAGATAGAGAGTGAGAGAGCAGGAGAGCGAGGGCAAGTGAGAGAGAAAGAGCAAGTGAGAGAGAGGAAGAGATCAAGAGAGCGAGAGCAAGTGAGAGAGAGCAGGAGAGCAAGAGAGAGAGAGCAAGAGAGAAAGAGAGTGAGAGAGCAGGAGAGCAAGAGAGAGAGAGAGCAAGATAGAGAGATAAAGTGAGAGTGCAAGAGAGCAAGAGAGAGTGTGAGAGAGCAGGAGACCTACAGCAAGAGAGCGAGATCAAGAGAGAGAGAGAGTGAGAGAGAGAGCAGAGAAATAAGAGCAAGAGAGCAGGAGAGCAAGAGCAATATATCAAGAGAGCGAGAGCTAGGGAGAGAGAGAGATAGTGAGAAAGCAGGAGAGTGAAAGTAAGAGTAGGAGAGCAAGAGCAAGAGAGCGAGAGCAAGTGAGAGAGAGAGCAGGAGAGTGTGAGAGAGAGAGAGCAAGTGAGAGAGAGAGATAGTGAGAAAGCAGGAGAGTGAAAGCAAGAGTAGGAGAGCAAGAGCAAGAGAGCGAGAGCAAGTGAGAGAGAGAGCAGGAGAGTGTGAGAGAGAGAGCAAGTGAGAGAGAGAGCAAGTGAGAGAGAGAGAGCAAGTGAGAGAGAGAGAGAGCAAGTGAGAGAGAGAGCAGGAGAGTGTGAGAGAGAGAGCAAGTGAGAGAGAGAGCAAGTGAGAGAGAGAGAGCAAGTGAGAGAGAGAGCAGGAGAGTGTGAGAGAGAGAGCAAGTGAGAGAGAGAGCAAGTGAGAGAGAGAGCAGGAGAGTGTGAGAGAGAGAGAGCAAGTGAGAGAGGAGAGAGCAGGAGAGTGTGAGAGAGAGAGAGCAAGTGAGAGAGGAGAGAGCAGGAGAGTGTGAGAGAGAGAGAGCAAGTGAGAGAGAGAGATAGTGAGAAAGCAGGAGAGTGAAAGCAAGAGTAGGAGAGCAAGAGCAAGAGAGCGAGAGCAAGTGAGAGAGAGAGCAGGAGAGTGTGAGAGAGAGAGCAAGTGAGAGAGAGAGCAAGTGAGAGAGAGAGCAGGAGAGTGTGAGAGAGAGAGAGCAAGTGAGAGAGGAGAGAGCAGGAGAGTGAGAGGGAGAGAGAGCAAGTGAGAGAGAGAGATAGTGAGAAAGCAGGAGAGTGAAAGCAAGAGTAGGAGAGCAAGAGCAAGAGAGCGAGAGCAAGTGAGAGAGAGATCAGGAGAGTGTGAGAGAGAGAGCAAGTGAGAGAGAGAGCAAGTGAGAGAGAGAGCAGGAGAGTGTGAGAGAGAGAGAGCAAGTGAGAGAGGAGAGAGCAGGAGAGTGAGAGAGAGAGAGAGCAAGTGAGAGAGAGAGATAGTGAGAAAGCAGGAGAGTGAAAGCAAGAGTAGCAGAGCAAGAGCAAGAGAGCGAGAGCAAGTGAGAGAGAGAGCAGGAGAGTGTGAGAGAGAGAGAGCAAGTGAGAGAGCAAGTGAGAGAGAGAGAGCAGGAGAGTGTGAGAGAGAGAGAGCAAGTGAGAGAGGAGAGAGCAGGAGAGTGTGAGAGAGAGAGAGCAAGTGAGAGAGCAAGAGCAAGAGAGAGGGCAGGAGAGTGAGAGAGAGAGAGAGAGAGCAAGTGAGAGTAAGAGAGCAGGAGAGCAAGAGCAAAAGAGAGAGAGAGAGAGTGAGAGAGCAGGAGAGCAAGAGCAAAAGAGAGAGAGAGAAAGAGTGAGAGAGCAGGAGAGCAAGAGCAAAAGAGAGAGAGAGAAAGAGTGAGAGAGCAGGAGAGCAAGAGCAAAAGAGAGAGAGAGAAAGAGTGAGAGAGCAGGAGAGCAAGAGCAAAAGAGAGAGAGAGAGAGAGAAAGAGTGAGAGAGCAGGAGAGCAAGAGCAATATATCAAGAGAGTGAGAGCTAGGGAGAGAGAGAGATAGTGAGAAAGCAGGAGAGTGAAAGTAAGAGTAGGAGAGCAAGAGCAAGAGAGCGAGAGCAAGTGAGAGAGAGAGCAGGAGAGTGTGAGAGAGAGAGAGCAAGTGAGAGAGAGAGATAGTGAGAAAGCAGGAGAGTGAAAGCAAGAGTAGGAGAGCAAGAGCAAGAGAGCGAGAGCAAGTGAGAGAGAGAGCAGGAGAGTGTGAGAGAGAGAGCAAGTGAGAGAGAGAGAGCAAGTGAGAGAGAGAGAGCAAGTGAGAGAGAGAGAGAGCAAGTGAGAGAGAGAGCAGGAGAGTGTGAGAGAGAGAGCAAGTGAGAGAGAGAGCAAGTGAGAGAGAGAGAGCAAGTGAGAGAGAGAGCAGGAGAGTGTGAGAGAGAGAGCAAGTGAGAGAGAGAGCAAGTGAGAGAGAGAGCAGGAGAGTGTGAGAGAGAGAGAGCAAGTGAGAGAGGAGAGAGCAGGAGAGTGTGAGAGAGAGAGAGCAAGTGAGAGAGGAGAGAGCAGGAGAGTGTGAGAGAGAGAGAGCAAGTGAGAGAGAGAGATAGTGAGAAAGCAGGAGAGTGAAAGCAAGAGTAGGAGAGCAAGAGCAAGAGAGCGAGAGCAAGTGAGAGAGAGAGCAGGAGAGTGTGAGAGAGAGAGCAAGTGAGAGAGAGAGCAAGTGAGAGAGAGAGCAGGAGAGTGTGAGAGAGAGAGAGCAAGTGAGAGAGGAGAGAGCAGGAGAGTGAGAGGGAGAGAGAGCAAGTGAGAGAGAGAGATAGTGAGAAAGCAGGAGAGTGAAAGCAAGAGTAGGAGAGCAAGAGCAAGAGAGCGAGAGCAAGTGAGAGAGAGATCAGGAGAGTGTGAGAGAGAGAGCAAGTGAGAGAGAGAGCAAGTGAGAGAGAGAGCAGGAGAGTGTGAGAGAGAGAGAGCAAGTGAGAGAGGAGAGAGCAGGAGAGTGAGAGAGAGAGAGAGCAAGTGAGAGAGAGAGATAGTGAGAAAGCAGGAGAGTGAAAGCAAGAGTAGCAGAGCAAGAGCAAGAGAGCGAGAGCAAGTGAGAGAGAGAGCAGGAGAGTGTGAGAGAGAGAGAGCAAGTGAGAGAGCAAGTGAGAGAGAGAGAGCAGGAGAGTGTGAGAGAGAGAGAGCAAGTGAGAGCAGGAGAGTGTGAGAGAGAGAGAGCAAGTGAGAGAGCAAGAGCAAGAGAGAGGGCAGGAGAGTGAGAGAGAGAGAGAGAGAGAGCAAGTGAGAGTAAGAGAGCAGGAGAGCAAGAGCAAAAGAGAGAGAGAGAGAGTGAGAGAGCAGGAGAGCAAGAGCAAAAGAGAGAGAGAGAAAGAGTGAGAGAGCAGGAGAGCAAGAGCAAAAGAGAGAGAGAGAAAGAGTGAGAGAGCAGGAGAGCAAGAGCAAAAGAGAGAGAGAGAAAGAGTGAGAGAGCAGGAGAGCAAGAGCAAAAGAGAGAGAGAGAGAAAGAGTGAGAGAGCAGGAGAGCAAGAGCAAAAGAGAGAGCAAGAGAGAGAGAGAGCATAAATACCTATGAACACACATAAAAAATAATAATAATATATATATATATATACACACACACACATATCTAGACATGTGGATGTATATATCTCTATTTAAATCCCTTTGCATGTCTTTTTTTCCTAACACTTAAAGGGATAGTAAACACCAAAAGATTTATTATTTAAAAATATAGATAATCCCTTTATTTACCTATTCCCCAGTTTTGCACAACCAACACTGTTATAGAAATATACTTTTTACCTCTCTAATTACCTTGTATCTAAGCTTCTGCTGACTGCCTCCTTCTCTCAGATCTTATGAAACACATGAACTAACACTGTCTAGCTGTGAAAAACTGTCAAATGCATTCAGATAAGAGGTGACCTTCAAGGGCTTATAAATTAGCATTTGATTCTACCTAGGTTTAGCTTTTAACTAAGAATAACAAGAGAACAAAGCAAATTTGATGATAAAAGTAAATTAGAAAGTTGTTTAAAATCACATTCCCCATCTGAATCATGAAAGTTTAATTTGGACTTTACTATCCCTTTAAGACCTCATATAATTGAGCCCTTATAACTTTTTTATCCAATTTTTTTCAGACAGTGGTAACATGATAAATCACAAGAAATCCCCCTTTAGACAGCTCCAGACTTGTATAGTGCATATACCCAACAGCATTAATCCTTAGAATATACAGAGCGGTATTGTGAAAACTCACCAGCACCAGTTGATTCAAACGGATGTTTAAGCAGCCTAATCAGCCTCCGGATCGTTCACCACTCTGTGGGTCCCCGGGCCGGTACTATGCACCTTCGACTGCCGTTGTTGAATTGGTAAGTCCCCAACTCTGTGAGCACACCGCCTCTGTAAAATGCCTTCAATGAAATGCCAAACAACACACTCCGGCGGCTTGCGATGACGTCATCAGCCGGTATCGAAACCGGGTATTCCAAGCCTCTGTCCTGGAAGACGCCGAGGTTTGAGCTGGTTGTTGGACAGCAAGCAATAGCACAAAAGAAATCCAGCAAACCTCCCAGGCGTATAATCAATCAAAATTTATTAAAGGAAAACCGTGCAAAAAAACTTATAAAAAAGGTAAAACACACAGAAAAAATGTCCCAACACCTGGAACAGATACAGGAATCGTCCTACGCGTTTCAGCAGATATTCGCCTTATTCATGGACATAATTTGCTCCACACTAACATTGTCTATTTAAACACACCCTTGTCATCAGGTGTAAGGGCTCCAGGTGCTAATTGTTAAAGGGACAGACCTATGTCAACACTATGTGGGAATAAAGACAGACTATAAGTGGCTAGTCATTGGGGGAAATTACAAAGAACAAGTATCAACAATTTATTGTCCACTCAGGCTAAACATATATATATATCTCTGATAGCATATTCAACCTTAACCATCAAATAAAAAATATCTTATAAAGAAAATGGGAACAGCTTATGATTATTTTAAAGCCTATATATGAGCGGATTAAATAACACCATAATGATAACCATGTAATTTTGTAAATCCATAGAGGGGTAAGGGGTGTTAGTTACCTCATATTATTAATTACCACTATGACAATTTTAATTATATACATATTTGGTTATAATAATGTACCTAAAGATTCAAATATTTATTATCTAAGTTTATCCTGTATATTCATAGGGATAAAAATATGAGCTAACTAGTATAAGAAATAGTCCTTTGTATTAAATATTAGTGCATAATGAAATTCCTATTAAACAAGGAAATAATCTCATACTACTTCAAATACTCCCTTTAATCCTAATTATAATTCTTATTTATTAGTTCCTCCATACATTAATGACATCGCCCACTATATTGAAGCCGTCTGGAATCCTAGTTTTCATTTTGAAAATCCAGAAGGCCTCTTTATATGAGAGTTTAGTTACTCTATCTCCACCACGTATGGCGGGTTTAATATGGTCAATAATTTGCCATTTTAGACTGCTTACCACTTTATTGTGGATATGTATGAAATGTCTGGCAAGGTCAGAACATTCGATACCATGTTCAATATTTTTGAGATGCTCCCTAATCCTAGTTCTGCACTCTCTGGAGGTGCATCCAATGTATTGTTTTTTACATTCTACGCAATCTATGAGATAGATAACGAAGATAGAGCGACAGTTTGTATACGCATCCAACTCATAGACCCTATGTGTGGTGTATGATTGGAAGCTCTTAGAAACCTTTGTGAAACCACAGGCAATGCAATTGCTGTAATGACACTTATAGTGGCCTTTTACATTCAGCCAACTATTGCTTCTAGCTTGTGTATTTCTAAGAAGGCTAGGAGAAACCGCATTGCCTATCGTGTAGCCTCTACGCGAGACAAAATTGCATCCCTTCTGTACAAGGTCTTTGAGGCTGTCCTCAGCAGTCAGAATAGGTAGATGCTTTTCCACAATTCCACATATATCATTAAATTGCGCACTATATGTGGTAACAAATGTAGGTCTTGAGCTATCGAAACGTTGTTTGTTTACTGGGGCTTTTTTATCTAGAAGGAGTGTCTCTCTATCCAACCTAGTTACTTCTAGGAGAGCTCTATCTATTGTTTTTATGTGATAGCCTCTCTCTAGGAGATTCTTTCTCATTTTCAAACTCTCTGCATTAAAAACTTCATTATCTGTGCAATTACGTTTCAACCTTATGAATTGCCCTTTCGCTATTCCAAAACCCATATGTTTTGGATGATTGCTTCGGCCATGTAATATGGCATTTGCTGCAATTGGTTTACGATATAAGGTTGTCTTTATTTGCTGAGTATCAGTTTCTCCTATTAATAAGAGGTCTAAATAGGGTATAGATTCTTTGTTACTCTCATAGGTGAATTGCAAATTGGCATCATTGCAATTGAGGAATTTAACAAACTCCTTTAGTCTAGATGGACCCCCTCTCCAAATGAACAGGAGGTCATCGATATATCTTTTATACATGGTGATGTAACCCCTGAAGGGGTTTGTATCTCCAAAGACGTGGCAGGCCTCCCACCAACCCATATATAGGTTGGCGTATGCCGGGGCAAACTTTGCCCCCATGGCAGTGCCACGTCTCTGGAGATAAAAAGTCCCCTCGAATTGGAAAAAGTTATGAGTTAGTAAAAAATCCAACGTTTGGATTAAAAAAGTCTTAAGACACTCATCATAGTTGCTGAATCTATCCAACATATATGAGATGGCTTCTAAACCTTTCTTATGAGGGATAGCAGAATATAGACTGACTACATCTATAGTCAGCCATTCCGCAGTATCTGTCCAGGATACCTCTTTCAGACAACCCAAGAGGTGTTTCGTATCTTTGAGGTATGAAGGAAGACCATAGACTACTGGTTGTAATAAAGATTCAATCCATGTAGAAATATTTTCAAAAAGAGATCCTATACCCGCCACAATAGGCCTTCCTTTCACCCCCTCCAAGGATTTATGAACCTTGGGGAGGTGATGGAATATGGGGGTGACAGGATTTTGAACAAAAAGGTAATCTACAGTGCCTTGGTCTAAAACACCCATCTCCAAGCCATCATCTAGCAGTGATTTAAGTTGCTGCCTGTATTTTTCCGTTGGATTGTGTCTAAGAGTTTCATAGACTTCTATATCATTGAGTTGCCTAAAAGCTTCCTCAAGATATAACTGCTTGTCTTGTACTACCACGCAGCCACCCTTGTCCGCCCTCTTTATTACAATGTCCTCTCTAGATTTTAAGTCATTGAGGGCCTTAGATTGTTCATTATTTAAGTTTGGATAAGGATGCTTAGTGTTATTGAAAAGTGCAATGAGGTCCTCTTCAATTCTATGGTGAAAAGCCTCTAAAAATGGCCCTCTTTCCCTTGTTGGATAAAAAATTGATTTTGGTGTATATCCACCATGAGCAAACTTAAGGGGAATTTCATCAACTATTGATTCTTTGGCTAGATCATGTGCCTTTAGTAGATCACATGCCTCTGTAAAATCAACTATGTCATATATTTTGGGTAGAGTGTCACTAGAGTGTATAAAATCTACATCTCCATTGACATCTATTTCATCTTTTTTCCAAAAGAATTTTCTTAGTGTGAGATCCCGAACCATTTTATTCACGTCCACAATAGTGTTGAACAAATTAAATTTATTAGTCGGCACATAACCTAAACCAAAACTCAATACCTCTTTTTCCTCTTTAGTAAGAGTGTAATTTGAGATGTTAATTACGTTCATAGTGCATATTTGTTTCTTCCTCCTCTCTTTTGCCTCCTTGCCCCTCTGCCTCTTGCTCCTCTTCCTATGTTTCCTCCTCTTTCCCTGGTATTTGGATCTACCTGAAAAACCTGCTGTTCAGAATTAAGGACTAAATTTGTTTGTTGTTTTAATATAGGGTTAGGAGTTTCATTATCCTTTAGGAAATCCTGCCTCCTCTGGTCAACTGATGTAACTACATTGGTGTTTTTAAATGCATTTCTATTACTGCTGTTACTATTGTACCTTGTAACTATGGGGTCAATTCTAGTGATACCGGTGTTTTTGGATTTTACTATTTGTTCATTATGTTCTGGTTGCATAATTGTAGGTAACATGAGTGTAACTGCACGGTTAAATGTATTTTTGATGTGTTTTGTGCAACTTTTTTGTCTCACGTAACAGTTAACCAGAGCTCTGAAATTGCGCTAACCCGGTGCGCATTAAATTAAACTGCGCTTAAGGAAATGCGTTTACTTTCAACTCGTAATACGCATGTTATCTCTGACGGATACGAAGAACTGCAAGATACCCCTTATCGGTCGCACGCTACAGTTAGTTGTAATCTAGCCCTATGTTTATTAGACATGTGCACAGACAAAAATACATTTTAGACAAATCTTTTATCACAAAATTCAAAATTCTTTTGTTTTGTCCAATATTTGTTAAAGGGGTTGTTTGGAATTTGTTAGTGAAAAATCAATTTGTTCTCTATTTCGTATCAGCAATGTCTTCAGAGCAGCAGCTGGCCAGCAGCTTAAACTTAAATAAAGTTTAACTAGTATCTAGTGCTACTGCTCCAAGCCAGCAGTATAATTTTTTTTTTTTTTCTTTATTGGGCACAGGCCTGGCCAAGAACAAAAGTGAAGTTTACATACTCGTTGTCTGCCAGTGGAATTAATTAGATATGTGCAAGGGCGCTAGATGACAGCACTTTTTACTACCACATAGTGCTCCAGACAAGTGCGCAATACCTATCTAGATAACTGGTCAACAAAGAAAAACATGAGAACGAAGCAAATCTGATAATAATAAGTAAATAGGAAACTTTTTTAAATGGGATCACAAAAGAAAAATGTTGAATTCCATGTCCCTTTAAAAGCCTTTCAACCACATGGCTCAATTACATTTTTTTCTTGTTTGCATTACTTTGTTAATTTTTTGGTTAAAGGGCCATTATTTTTTATCGTTTTTGGACAATCATAATAAGTATGGAGACTTTTTTTCTTTGCATAAATAATGCATGTCTGTTGTATAACACTGTTATATAAAATGTTCCAAACACTGCATACAAATCATGAAAGAAAAATGTCATCTATCTTTAATTTTAACTTTCATACCCATTACCCTACATGCATAACATATATGAGTAAAAGCTCTTTTGCCAACGTCACTAAATATTTAAAGGGACAGTCTAAACCTTAGCTGTCCTTTATATTAAGCTGCAAATAGCCTCCTGCACCGTTTTCTATATCATGCAGCAGGAACAATTAGAAAGTTATTTTAAAATTAATATTGTTTTTTTGGCCAGTTTAAAATGGCTGCCAAGCTCCACCCAGTGATGACATCATGATCTGAGCTGCATCTGGGTACTCTGCTGAATAGCATTGACAGTCTGTTGAATCCAACTAATGAGCCTTTTGTGATTGGACGCCATATGCAGCCCAGATTGCGATGTCATCAGTGGGCAGGGCTTAGAAGCCATTTCAAAGTGGCCAGAAACGATATTCATTTTAAAATAACTTTTTTGCAGGAGGCTATTTGCAGCTTAAAGGGAGAGTCTAATCAAAAATACACTTCCATGATTCAGATAGGGCATGTCATTTTGAACAACTTTCAAATTTAC
Organism: Bombina bombina; assembly: GCF_027579735.1. Taxonomy (NCBI): domain Eukaryota; kingdom Metazoa; phylum Chordata; class Amphibia; order Anura; family Bombinatoridae; genus Bombina; species Bombina bombina. Next base: position 152,736,346 of record NC_069503.1, read on the forward strand.
TTTTATCATTAATTTTGCTTTGTTCTCTTGGTATTATTAGTTTAAAGCTAAACCTAGGAGGCGCATATGCAAATTTCTTAGCCCTTGAATGCCGCCTCTTATCTGAATGCATTTAGATTTTTTTTACAATTAGGGGGTGTTAGTTTATGTATGCCATATAGATAACATTGTGCTCATGCACGTGGAGTTACCTATACGTCAGCACTGATTGGCTAAAATGCAAGTCTGTCAGAAGAACTGAAATAAGGGGTCACTCTACAGAGACTTAGATAGTAGATACAAGATAATTACAGAGGTAAAAAGTATATTAATATAACCGTGTTGGTTATACAAAACTAGGATGGGTAATAAAAGGATTATCTATCTTTTTAAACAATAAAAATTCTGGTGTAGACTGTCCCTTTAATCTAAGGTAAGACTTTAAGATGAATAAGGTGTAGTCTGTCCCTTTAAAGATAAAACTTTTTAATGTATCTCATTTATCATATAACATTTTTTCACAAGAACAATACTAAAACTCACAAGTGCACCCTACAGAGACATATGTAAATTTCAAATTATGGTTGTATTGGCAAAAAGCACAAAATGGAATATTTTGTGGTGAATGCAGAACCAGATGCTCCTGACCAATCCTAACTAATTATTCCACAAACTGTTCCCAATAAACTTGTTTGTATAATATATATTTAATTGAATGAATATGTTTGGATACACATCTATTCAATGGGTTGTTATAATATTAAAGCCTAAGAATATATACTGTATGTAGATAAGCTAGTTTGATGTTCTGAATAGGAGTGTTTGTTTTGGAAACTCACATACTTGTTTAGTGTGCAGAACGTTGTCAGGAAGCAGCATTGGGCATTATTGTATGCCAACACTTAAAAGCGTTCGGCAGTCGCCTTGATCCTGTTTATCATCTAACAAATTAGTCAGTTGCCTGGAAGTGCGTGACTTACAGGCTGAACAGCTATTCACATAATGCAGCTTTTTATATTAAACTTCCATCTTTATTCACTGTCTGTGTGTCCCAAGCATGGTAAATATAGACAGCAGTGTGGTATCAGTTTATGAAGACCCCAATTTGTACTATATGGACTGTGCTCCTATGTTCAATATTACTTTTCCCATCCCATAGAAAAAACAATTCTATTAAATGGGGAGCAGTTTGCTTAGAAGTGCTAAAAGGTATACCGTACTCAAAAAAATTATGGGCCAGATTTCAAGTGTCGTGTTCATTAGCCCCCCGCTAGCACACTGACTGTGTTCAATGTAAAAAATGATTGCATATTAGAGCGTGTATTACAAGTTGAAAGTAAAAAGTCAGCATGAGAACGAAAGACCAAGGCGCACTAACTTCAGGACGACGGATATTGTGACTGCGCTAACGCATTCGTCCCATAGACTTCTATGGGGTGCACTGAAAGAAAAAAGCTATTAGTTATTATCGCTCACACGTTAACCCAACACTCTCTAGGCCATCTGCACTAAACCTGAAGTTGTTAGGAATATTTTAAATTACCATATTCTTCACATAGAAGACATTTTTCTTTTAATTTTAAAATAGATATTTCTATCTATACTGATATATCTATAGGATTATATACACACACACACACATATATATATAGATATATATTGTATATACAGATATGTATAGAAATATGTATATATATGAACAGTACCTTATGTTTATGTTTACTTTTGACCTTTTAAGGGTTAATCAGTGATACATTGTGCCTTTTTCTCCCCATGAGGATTAACTATTTGTGTGCTTTGTTCTGCCTATTTGCTTCTGTTTATCTCTGATACTTAGGCTAATTCCATACTGATGCTGGGCTAGATTATGAGTGGCATGTTAACTGTTGTGCGCAAGCGAAAGTAAACACGTTAGAGCTCAATTTAATTTAGCGTGGGTCGGGATAGTGACTTCAGAGCTCTGGTTAAAGGGACAGTTCACCCAAAAATGTTCTCCCCTTTAAATTATTCCCAATGATCCATTTTACCTGCTATAGGGTATTAAATTGTTTACAAGTATCTCCTTTACTCCTATTTCAGCATTTGAAATAGCTGATTTAGCCAGTGGTGCTTCGGGTTAGCGCTCATGCAAAACCTTTTTACTTTCAATTTGTAATACTCATGCTACCCAAGGCACGCAAAAAGCTTACTTCTAGTGGAGTTACCGCACAAGCAGGAGTGCAAAATACCGCTCCACTTGTAATCTAGCCCACAGTGGAGCAAAATGGGGCAGCTCAGGCCTCTGATCTACCGGCTTATTATCTAGAAGGGAGACCCTCTTCCAATTTGTGTTATCTTTGTAAGGATTCTCAGGTTTGTCCCCCTGCTCAGCTTTGTATCTCATGCTGAGTCTATTGCTAATCCTAAACAGGGTTTTTCTGCGCTTCTGAGTGTACAATGGTTATTACCCTATAAAAGTTCATCTAAATTTTCGCCAAACATTAAGGATTATATTCACTCTGTTATTAGTGAGGTTTGAACATGTTTACCTCCAGTTGATACGCGCAGAGTGTACAATGGTTATTACCCTATAAAAGTTCATCTAAATTTTCGCCAAACATTAAGGATTACATTCACTCTGGTATTAGTGAGGTTTGAACATGTTTACCTCCAGTTGATACGCGCAGAGTGTATAATGGTTATTACCCTATAAAAGTTCATCTAAACTTTCGCCAAACATTAAGGATTATATTCACTCTATTATTAGTGAGGTTTGAACATGTTTACCTCCAGTTGATACACGCAGATGCTTGCAAGGATTTGATGGTGGTCCTTAAATGGTCTTTAGCTCTTCAAGGACTTTTCTTAGGAGTGGTCAATCTAAGTTACCCCTTTATTATTGGGGTTTTTCTGACTATGAGGATTCGTTTTCTGTGTCCTTTAATTTCGGCTTGAGCATATTTATGCATTATTGCAGGAAGTTTAACTGCTTTAGAGAAAGTGGAAGATCCTGCTACAGTCAATCTGTTAAGAGGAAAGATACATTTTTAAGGCAACTCCAAAGCAGCATTTCTCTTTTCTGTGCCTGATTCAGTTTCTGAAATGATTTATAAGGAACGGCAGAAGGCAGCTATATTTTTTGTTCTATAATCCAAATTTAAGTCTATGGGGCCCCTGTTTCCGCACAAGCCTTCAGGCTCGCCAGAAACAGCAGTTAAGAAGTAGCGGTCTTAAGACTGGTGCTCCTTAACTTGTCCGTCTGCTCTGAGGCTGCGGACATCAATCTGCCCGATCCTATACGATCCGGTTCATTGATACCCCCTGCTAGTGGCCGATTGTCTGCGAATCTGCAGGGGGGCATTGCACAAGCAGTTCACCAGAACTGCTTGTGCAATGTTAAATGCTACAGCGTACCATGTCTGCCAGACATTGGTAAATTGGCCTCTATGTTTCCTCTCCATTTTGTTAATACAGAGATTTGGGAGACTGTTCCTAAAGTAGATGCAGCTATTTCCAATTAGGTAATGCATAGTATTATTCCTTTTTATGATAGTTCTTCTTTTAATGAACCTTTAAATTGGAAACTTGAAGGCTTTCATAAGTGATCCTTGCAGCTAGTAAATACTGCTTTGCTGCTGCCACTTCGGTGTGCTGTGCAAATCTCTCAGAACTTGATGAGATTCAGGAATTTATTAATCTCATGAGAACAGAAAAATATTTTATTGGTTATGCAGCAGTGGAAATTATTTGCATCAATGCTAAGAATTCTGCTTTAGCTGTTTTAGCTAAGTGTGGCTTAAGTAATGGTGTTCTGATATGTTTTCTAAATGCAGACTGCTTTCTCTCCCCTTCTAGTGTAAATCTCACTTTGGGTCTGGGGTGGATGCTATTATTGCCCCAGTCACAGGGGGTTAGGGAACTTTTTTTTAGGGTAAGCCTAGATCTGCATGGTACTTTTACACCTTTCATCAGTCTAAGTTTCAGAAAGATGCCTCTTCATCTCAAAGATTGCCCTGGAAGTCTAACTCTTCTTGGTCCGAAAACAAACAGTCCAAGAATTCTACCCCAGCTCCCAAGACCACATGAAGGTTCCGCCCTCATACCAGACCAGTCTCTTTCGAGAAGCCTGGGAGAAATCAGTTCAGGGTCCTTGAGTATTACAAATCATTTCCCAGGGGTACCAAATAGGATATTGTTCAAGGGCTCCTCAGGGAAGATTATTCTGTCTCGAGTGCCTTGAGATCCTTTATAGGCCCAAGCTTTTTTGACTTGTGTTAGAGATTTGGAACTAATTTTTAGACCTGTTTTTAGAATAGTATTAAATACAGAAGATTTTTTGAAGCTTATCGTCTGATATTATTTACTTTTTATTCAATAGTTTACTCATGTTTTAGCTGTATAGCGCCCTCTTCAAACTACAAATTATTCCTTGACTTTTACTTTATAAGCTTTTGAGGAGCTTATTCTGAAGAGTGGCTATAACACCCACAGCGCCTACCCTACACTTCTCACTACTAAGCTCAGGGAGTTTAGTTTCCACAGAAGGTGAGATTGACAATAAATGTTCTGAAACTATGTACAATCTTTGGTGCTCTCCAGAGTTGGCCTGACCTCAGACATGAATCTGATATTCCAGTCAGACATTTTCACAGCAATGGTTTATGTCAATCATCAGGGAGGATTCTCCGTTTCTTAGTGATGAGGAAAGTTTCCTGCATCATCAGTTGGCCAAAATGCTATAATTGCACTATTTCTGCAATCCATATTCCAGGTGTGGTCAAGTCAGCAGTCCCTTCACCCAGGGGAGAGGTCTCAGGAAGCGTTCGACCAAATTGTGAGGTATTGAGGTTTGCTGGAGATAGATATCATGGCATCCCATTTAAATCACAAAATGCCTAAGTATTATTCCAGGTCTTGAGACCCACGGGCAAGTCTGAAAGATGTCTTCTGGTCATTCAACCTGATTTACATGTTTTCTCTGTTTGTGTTACTATCCAGGGTGGTAGCAAGAATCAAGCAGGAACAAGCATGGGCTCTGAGGATTTGTTTTGCAGATCTGGTGCAGATGTCTGCGTGCCCGTCTTGGAGGCTTCCTCTAAGAAAGGATGTTCTATCTCAAGACGCTTTCTTTTATCAAGATCTCAAATCTCTGAATTTGATGGCATGGTGATTAAACAATTAATTCTGTCTCAGAGAGTTTTTTCTGACAAGGTTATTGATACCTTAATTCAGGCTAGAAAACCTTTCTGGAAATCATTTTTTGAGTGGTATTCTTACATAAGTTACCGTTGGAATTCTTTTAGCATTCCTAGAGTTTTTGAGTTCCTACAGAAACGGCTTTGACAACGTTTTATCAGTCAGTTCTTTGAACGGTCAGATTTCTGCTCTTTCTGTATTGTTCCATAAGAAGATTGTGTAATAGTTTTTTTTTATGTGTATTGTACAATTTTTTTAAGTCTTACAGTTTACTTCAGCTCTGAAGTCGAACTGAATATTTTAGCGCAGTTTTGGCTTTCGCTTGAGTACAACATTTAGCCACCAATAAGCAAGCATAACCCAGGTCTGAACCAAAAATGGGCCAGCTCCTAAACTTAGAAATTTGCATAAAATTGCATGCTCTATTTGAATCATTAAAGAAAAAGTTTGGGTTTAGTATCCCTTTAAGTAAAAATTTCAAATGTATACTTGTGAATAATCAGCTGCATCAGTTTTGCACTTCCTACTAATATTTCTGCTTATCCTCATTGGATGATCAGTACTTCTTCCTAATGCTCATTGGCTGGATTGGCTGGGTACTTCCCACTTTAGAAGGAAGCTCAAATGCTATTGATGTATTAGTTTTAGTTTTAAATTTTTACAGCATTCATTTCATTTTTCTTCAGGTAAATAAAAAAATCAACAGGTTTTAATGTGTCTTTTTCCATAAGTTCTATTATACCTTTTTGGGAGCAGCGTCTTTTAACAATACAGACTACACAACTATTTATATAATGCAGCTTTTCATTTAATTTCCTATCTTGTTTGACATTCTATGTACTGCAAACAAGATTATTAGATACAGCAGATCTTTCCTGTAGACATTGGGAAAAAGTACAATTAAATAGTGCACTAAAGAGCAAAAGTAAAATCTATTAATCTAAATAATTTGAAAAACAGAGTAAAATTATATTTTCCAAGACCAGAAGAATGAAAACATAAATAAACTATCAATGCCATGTGTGTGAGTACATGCAGACTAAAGATAGTATACCCTGTCCTTAACAAAACCTGCAAATAAAAAGAAATATAATTAGGAAATTGCATTCACTAGGAAAATAGCAAAAAACAAAAAAAAGTGTCGATGGGTACTCCTGGGGAAAAATCAAGGATTTTCGGGAATTGTAAACAGTGAGAAAAGGCAGTGGCCCCCATTTAACAAGCTCCGTAGTGAGCTTCTGGGCACGTGTTTCTGGCGAGCCTTCAGACTCGCCAGAAACAGCAGTTATGAAGCAGCGGTCACAAAGACCGCTGCTACATAACCTGTCCGCCTGCTCTGAGCAGACGGACAGACATCGCCGGAAATCAACCCGATCGAGTACGATTGGGTTGATTGACACATCCCTGCTGGCGGCCCATTGGCCGCGAGTCTGCAGGGGGCGGTGTTGCACCAGCAGCTCTTGTGAGCTGCCGATGCAATGCTGAATACGGAGAACGTATTTCTCTCCGCATTCAGCGAGGTCTGCCGGACCTGATCCGCACTGTCGGATCAGGTCCGGCAGACTTTGTTAAATAGAGGCCAGTGTGTCTTTGTGTGAGTATTTTTGTGCATGTTTGTTACTACCATTGCAACTTGGACAAAAATTGCACAGGTAAAAGGGGGACCCAATCAATAGTTTTGTCAGGGGCCCCAAAATTTCTAGTGACAGCCCTTATTGTTTGTTTTATCTCCCCTAGTGCCTCAGGACTGCTTAGCCCCAACCCCTAATATGCCAATTCCCTGTCCAACTTCTCACTCAGCTCTTTCCACTTTGTGCCCAACCCAGCCCCTGGTGTCAAATGACTTCACATTGATTTTATATCACTCCACCCCAAAATCTGTCTCGCTAAGCCACTAGACTCCCACTACTAGAAATCTGGAAATTTACCAGAGAATGTTGGGATATATGTGACTGGTCAAAGCTTCCTGTACAATAACAGCAACAGGATCCACCAATTAGAAGTCTAGCCGTAGTCTAAACAAAAAAGGTACAAATCAGACAAAATGGAAGATATTTTTTCGTAATGAACAATTGGTTCAAGAAATGTTTCTTGTCTATGCACATGTGTGTGTGTATATATATATATATATATATATATATATATATATATATATACTGTATATTATAAATACAGCTTTATATAGCTAGTAAAGAAGCACGGATTACACAAAAGCAAATACGTTTACAAATTATTGACAATATTCCAGTGAGCAGTCCTTTTGGCAGCACTTGTAGATAGAGAGAAAGACCTCAGTTGGCTTGAAACATTATATTATCAACCTGCCCAAGCCCAAGAGCTGTGTAAGTCCCCAGATGAGAGATACTATCATAAAACAAAAATGTTCTTGGAAAAGACTCTTCCTTGCACTTGCAGAGAGTAAAATAAAGATTGCATATCCCATGTTCATTCTTTTATAGTCTGCCATATAAAAATGATATATTCAAGGTGTGTGGTTTTAAGCATTTTTGCAAATCTACAAAAAAGAAGCAAAAGGTAAGTTGCCAATGCAAAAGTAAATTGTGACAACTGAGTCAATATGGCTAATGTCAGCCTTATGCCTATAACAGCAGTGTTTTCACATACTGCATGCTATAAAAACAAATCAGGCATTTTTCTAAAAACCTTTATATCATTTTTAATTAAAATTTAAAACTTTAAATCATGAATACAACTTTATATCATCATATTTTTGTGCACATATGACAGTTTCAAACTGTTAAGAAGAAGTAACTGTGTTTCTTGAACTAAGCACATGAAATAATGTAAATATTTAGTAAAAGAATATAAAAACACTAAGCTATTGCATGAGAAACAGGCTACAATGAGTTTTCACATGGTCTACATTGTTAATAAATAAATATATATATACATATAGAGAAAATCATACCAAATAAGCAAAGCACACGTGCATCCACAATTCAAGGTGGTGGTTATTATAATTTAAATAATTAAAAAAGCACTTACTAGAAAAAAACACTTCCACTTAAAGGGACATTATACACTAGATTTTTCTTTGCATAAATGTTTTGTAGATTATCTATTTATATAGCCCATACAGGTTTATTTTTTTTAATGTATAGTTTTGCTTATTTTTAAATAATATGTCACTGATTTTCAGACTCTTAACCAAGCCCAAAATTTTTAGGAGAATACTGATGTCTACCTACTCCAGCTTGCTCCAGTTTGTGTAAAGGGTCATTTCATATGCAGAAGAAGGGGGAGTGGGGAGTGTCTGCTGTTTTTTGCTATACAACCACTTTCAGTGGGTGTTCCAACTAACCTTTTCAACAGAGCTAAACTGGGAGCTTTTAAGTAAATTTTTAAACAGTTTTATACTGGATTTTTAGATCAGTATCTGTGCATATTATTCTGTATAGTAGTGTCTATTATATGCAGTTATATGAAAATTGGTGTATACTGTCCCTTTAACGAGTAAAAAATATCTGACTTGCACTTGTGCTGCCAACCCTTAACCAAGAAATGTAATATACAATTGTCTTGCAGGAAACCACTTGGTAACAGGATGTGTATGCAGACTGCAATGTCTATGCAGAGGTTCTCAAAAGTGACGGAGTCATCACTACACTGAGGTCGTAAATGGATAAAAAAAATCCTCAGAAATCATGTAAAAATATGCCCAAAAAATGCTCATACTTCTGTGTTATAGCTTCACCACTGAAGTCAACGGGCTAAATTCATATATGCTTGTAAGGTTTTCAAGCGCCTCTTTGTGAAGGGAGATTATAATGTTCAAAATGAATTAAACTTTGTTTTACCTATATTTTCTATAGATGTATTAATGGTCATGCTAAATAGTAGTTAAAGGGACACTGAACCCAAATTTTTTTCTTCCGTGATTCAGATAAAGCATGACATTTTAAGCAACTTTCTAATTTACTCCTATTATCAATTTTTCTTCATTCTCTTGGTATCTTTATTTGAAATGCAAGAATGTAAGTTTAAATGCCGGCCCATTTTTGATTGGTGGATAAATTCATCCACCAATAAAAAAGTGCTGTCCAGAGTCTGAACTAATAAAAAAGCTTAGATGCCTTCCTTTTCAAATAAAGATAGCAAGAAAACAAAGAAAAATTGATAATAGGAGTAAATTAGAAAGTTGCTTTAAACTGCATGCTCTATCTAAATCACGAAAGAAAAAAAAAATTTGGTTCAGTGTCCCTTGAATACAATTACAAAAGCAATCAGGTAAATGCAAATATCTGTAAATATAAAATAGTTGTCTGTTTATTTTATTACAGAAAAAAATATTCTCACTGGTTCGAAGGAGGTGTTATAAAGACCTCACAGACACAAATAAGGGGCTGAATGTGGCTATTCTATAGCATCCCAGGAGCAAAGTTGGGATTTTTCACTTACAGCAAAGCAAAGCGAGCAGATTGAAAGGAATAGTCTAGAGCATGCAATTTTAAGCAACTTTCTAATTTACTCCTGTTATCAATTGTTCTTTGTTCTCTTGGTATCTTTATTTGAATTTAAGCTTTGAAGCCGGCCCATTTTTAGTTCAGCACCTGGGTAGCGCTGCTGATTGGTGGCTACATTTAGCCTCCAATCAACAAGCGCTACCCAGGTGCTGAACCAAAATATACCGACTTCTAAGCTTACGTTCATGTGTTTTGAAATAAAGATACCAAGAGAATGAAGAAAATGTGATAATAGGAGTAAATTAGAAAGTTGCTTAAAATTGCATGCTCTTTCTGAATCATGAAAGCTTAATTTGGACTAGACTATTCCTTTAATTATGAGTCTATTGCCGCTGTGAAGCATCACAAATCACAATTGTATCTTGTTATTTCAAATTTTAATTTAATTATTTTATTTGATCCTGAGAAATGCAGTTTGTCCGCTAAAATGTTGATCTATGCTGTCGTGGATCCAACAATAAAGGATCTATATGATCGCTTGCCCCTTATTATCACTGGATACCAGACAACTACAGGTTTAATTTATTTGTTCTGTAATGTTTTGAAGGTGCTGTTGCCATGCCCATATACTTCACTAGTGGAGCTATGCTTCAAGAAGTAAATGGTTACCAGATAGATACAGCTCTGTAGATCATCATGAAGACTTACTCGTAACTTGCAGATGAGGGGCAGGTAAAAATCTCTTTAAATTGTGCAAATTTTCATGAACACATTTAACTGAATGTAGGCTAACAGCATTGCTGTTGTGCTGTGCAATCTCACGCTATAGAGCTGAAAACAAAGTGCCTTAGGCTATGGGGAGCCATGCAGGGGAGGTATGATTGTACACACATGGGGCTCCATGTACTAAGTAGCGAGAGCTGCTCCGGAGACCTTGCGGGGCAGCAGGGCCGCCACTAGAAATTTTGGGGCCCCTGACTCAACCATTGATCAGGGCCCCCTTTGACATGTGCTATTTTTGACCAAGTGACTAAAACGTATATGCACTTTATTCTTGTCTATTTAAAACTTGGAAATGTTGTAAAGGTAGTAACATACACACACACAGGCACACTCTTACACTGAAACACACACACACATAAGGATTCATATATAGACACTCTAGCAGACACGCAAAGAAACACACTCAGACACAGACACCCAAACAGACACTTAGCACTTGTTTACATTGACCTGACAAGTAATGAGGTAAACTACAGTTTTGTAAAAAAAAGGAGATTTAGAAAACAAAATATGGAGTTCTGATTATCTTTTTTGTAAAGAAAGATGACAACTAAATTATGACAACAGCATGCAGTGGCTGAAAGGAAGGGCCCTGAACTGCCTAAACAATAATTTAAAGGTTAAATGGTGGATTGGTTACTTCCGGAAAGGTCTTGTTAGTCTCAAAGTCTGTAGAAAGATGTGAATAATTAGTAGTAAGGTCAAAATGTCCTAAAAAGGAACAGACAATGGACACACACACACAAACTCAAACTTGCATATACACCCAAGGAAAGACCGACAGAGACAGCCTCAGAAAACACACAAAGACATACACACACACACAGAGACACCCACAGAAAACACACAAAGACATACACACACAGAGAGACAACCACATAAAAAACACAGAAAGACATACATACACACACTCTCACTGACACATCCACAGAAAACACACAAAGACATACACACACCCTCACAGAGACACCCACATAAAACACACACCCTCACAGAGACATCCACAGAAAACACAGACATACATACATACATACACACACACACCCTCACAGAGACATCCACAGAAAGCATAGACATACACACCCACCCTCACAGAGGCATCCAGAGAAAATGCACAAAGACAAACATACACATACCCTCACAGAGACACCCACAGAAAAAGCTCAAAGACATATGCACACACCCTCACAGACATCCATAGAAAATGCACAAAAACATACACATCCACCCTCACAGAGATACCCACAGATAAAAAATACATACACACGCATAGAGACACAAACCAAAGCACAAAGATATAAACACAGACACCCACAGAAACACTCACAGGAGGAAACATTTATGCACCTTGCATCCCCTAAATCAACAGTGTGTGACATGCATGATAATTTTTTTTTTTAGAAATTAAGAGATCACTTTTTAAAGAATCATATTTGTAAATGTGCAAACAAAAATAATTCTGTGAATTCAAAATTGTACATTAATGAGCTGGGTAGATGGCTAGATGAAGAAAAGTACCTTTAAAACGTTGACATATGTTTGTTTGTTTGTTTTTTCCCCATTTTCGCCAACCTAGAGCACCACTTCAAATATAGTGTACAAATTTTCCCATCTGTCAGCTGTACTTATGGATTTTGAAAATGCTGTACTCTATATGGTCTTGGTGGGACCCTAAGCTGTGGTACTCATACCATTAGATCTGGTTAAATGCAGGATTTAGGCTTGGTGGTATGTATTTCAAAATTAAGTCAGCTGTAGTGTAAACTGAACAGTTTTAAGTTAACCTGTCTCATTTCAAACACTGAGCAATCTTAGTCTGAGAGTATAAAATTTTAAGCAGATGTAAAAATCTTAGATAAAATGCCTCCTTGCATCTGGAAAGTCTGTGCATAAAGGGGCAGTAAACTGGAATGTAATATATATATATATATATATATATATATATATATATATATATATATATATATATATATATATATATATATATATATATATATTATATAAAATGCAAATCTGCCAAAAGGGCATCTACCCATTTGTGTATTGAGGAGGAAACATTTCTGCATGGTTTTAAATATAGAATTTCTACAGCATTGTCAAATAATCATTAATACACTGCTGCTAAAAAAAATGTGTTTCTTTCATGTAATTAACAAGAGTCCATGAGCTAGTGACGTATGGGATATACATTCCTACCAGGAGGGGCAAAGTTTCCCAAACCTTAAAATGCCTATAAATACACCCCTCACCACACCCACAAATCAGTTTTACAAACTTTGCCTCCAAGGGAGGTGGTGAAATAAGTTTGTGCTAGATTCTACGTTGATATGCGCTCCGCAGCAAGTTGGAGCCCGGTTTTCCTCTCAGCGTGCAGTGAATGTCAGAGGGATGTGAAGAGAGTATTGCCTATTGAATGCAGTGATCTCCTTCTACGGGGTCTATTTCATAAGGTTCTCTGTTATCGGTCGTAGAGATTCATCTCTTACCTCCCTTTTCAGATCGACGATATACTCTTATATTTACCATTTCCTCTACTGATTCTCGTTTCAGTACTGGTTTGGCTTTCTACAAACATGTAGATGAGTGTCCTGGGGTAAGTAAGTCTTATTTTCTGTGACACTCTAAGCTATGGTTGGGCACTTTATTTATAAAGTTCTAAATATATGTATTCAAACATTTATTTGCCTTGACTCAGAATGTTCAACTTTCCTTATTTCCAGACAGTCAGTTTCATATTTGGGATTATGCATTGAATTATCATATTTTTTCTTACCTCAAAAATTTGACTTTTTTCCCTGTGGGCTGTTAGGCTCGCGGGGGCTGAAAATGCTTCATTTTATTGCGTCATTCTTGGCGCGGACTTTTTTGGCGCAAAAATTCTTTTCGGTTTCCGGCGTCATACGTGTCGCCGGAAGTTGCGTCATTTTTTGACGTTATTTTGCGTCAAAGATTTCGGCGTTCCGGATGTGGCGTCATTTTTGGCGCCAAAAGCATTTAGGCGCCAAATAATGTGGGCGTCTTTTTTGGCGCTAAAAAATATGGGCGTCATTTTTGTCTCCACATTATTTAAGTCTCATTATTTATTGCTTCTGGTTGCTAGAAGCTTGTTCACTGGCATTTTTTTCCCATTCCTGAAACTGTCATTTAAGGAATTTGATCAATTTTGCTTTATATGTTGTTTTTTTCTTTTACATATTGCAAGATGTTCCACGTTGCAACTGAGTCAGAAGATACTACAGGAAAATCACTGCACAGTGCTGGAGCTACCTAGCTAAGTCTGCTATAAACTTTTGGTATCTGTTTCTCCAGCTGTTATTTGTATTGCATGTCATGTCAAACTTATTAATGCAGATAAAATTTCCTTTAGTACTGTTACATTACCTGTTGCTGTTCCGTCAACATCTAATTTTCAGAGTGTTCCTGATAACATAAGAGATTTTATTTTTTAAATCCATTAAGAAGGCTATGTCTGTTATTTCTCCTTCTAGTATACATACAAGTCTTTTAAAACTTCTCTTTTTTTCAGATGAATTTTTAAATGAACATCATCATTCTGATACTGATAATGGTTCTTCTGGTTCAGAGGTTTCTGTCTCAGAGGTTGATGCTGATAAATCTTTGTATTTGTTCAAGATGGAATTTATTCGTTCTTTACTTAAAGAAGTGTTATTTGCATTAGAAATAGAGGATTCTGGTCCTCTTGATACTAAATGTAAACGTTTAAATAAGGTTTTTAAATCTCCTGTAGTTATTCCAGAAGTGTTTTATCTCCCTGATGCTATTTCTGAAGTAATTTCCAGGGAATGGAATAATTTGGGTAATTTATTTACTCCTTCTAGACGTTTAAGCAAATTATATCCTGTGCCATCTGACAGATTAGAGTTTTTTGGGACAAAAATCCCTAAGGTTATGGGGCTGTCTCTACTCCTGCTAATGTACTACTATTCCTATGGCAGATAGTACTTCATTTAAGGATCCTTTAGATAGGAAAATTGAATCTTTTCTAAGAAAAGCTTACTTATGTTCAGGTAATCTTCTTAGACCTGCTGTATTTTTAGCGGATGTTGCTGCAGCTTCAACTTTTTGGTTAGAAGCTTTAGCGCAACAAGTAACAGATCATAATTTTATAGCATTATTATTATTCTATAACATGCTAATTATTTTATTGGTGATACCATCTTTTGATATCATTAGAGTTGATGTCAGGTATATGTCTCTAGCTATTTTAGCTAGAAAAGCTTTATGGATTAAACTTGGAATGCTGACATGTCTTCTAAGTCAACTTTGCTTTCCCTTTCTTTCCAGGGTAAATAATCATTTCGTTCCTTTCCTCACAACAAGGAACAAAAGCCTGATCCTTCATCCTCAGGAGCGGTATCAGTTTGGAAACTATTTCCAGTTTGGAATATATCCAAGCCTTATAGAAACCTATAGTCAGCTCCTAAGTACCTATGAAGGTGCGGCCCTTATTCCAGCTCAGCTGGTATGGGGCAGATTACGTTTTCTTCAAAGAAATTTGGATCAATTCCGTTCTTAATCTCTGGTTTCAGAAACATTGTTTCAGAAAGGTACAGAATTGGCTTCAAGTTAAGGCCTCCTGCTAAGAGATTCTTTTCTTTCCCGTGTCCCAGTTGACACAGCAAGGCTCAGCATTTCTGAAATGTGTTTCAGATCTAGAGTTGGCTGGAGTATTTATGCCAGTTCCAGTTCTGGAACAGGGGCTGGGGTTTTATATTATCTCTTCATTGTACCAAAGAAGGTCAATTCCTTCAGACCAGTTCTGGATCTATCATTATTGAATCGTTATGTTAGGATACCAACATTCAAGATGGTTACTGTAGGACTATCCTGCCTTTTGTTTAGCAAGGGCATTATATGTCTACAATAGATTTACAGGATGTGTATCTGCATATTCCGATTCATCCAGATCACTTTTAGTGTCTGAGATTCTCTTTTTAGACAAGCATTACCAGTTTTGTGGCTCTACTGTTTGGCCTAGCCTCAGTTCCAAGAATTTTTTTCAAAGGTTCTCGGTGCCCTTCTTTCTGTAATCAGAGAATAGGTTTTTGGTATTTCCTTATTTGGACGATATCTTGGTACTTGCTCAGTCTTCTCATTTTCGAAGAATCTCATACGAATCGACTTGTGTTGTTTCTTCAAGTTCATGGTTGGAGGATCAATTTACCAATCAGTTCATTGATTCCTCAGACAAGGGTAACCTTTTTAGGTTTCTAGTTAAATTCAGTGTCTATGACTCTGTCCTTGTCAGACAAGAGAAGTTTAACATTGATATCAGCTTGTCAAAACCTTCAGTCACAATCATTCCCTTTGGTAGCCTTATGCATGGAAATGTTGGGTCTTAGGACTGCCGCATCAGATGCGATCTCCTTTGCTCGTTTTCACATGCAACCTCTTCAGCTCTGTATGCTGAACCAATGGTGCAGGGATTACTCAAAGATATCTCAAATAATATCTTTAAACCGATTTTACGACACTCTCTGACATGGTGGAAAGATCACCATCGTTTAGTTCAGGGGGCTTCTTTGTTCTTCCGACCTGGACTATAATCTCAACAGATACAAGTCTTACAGGTTGGGGAGCTGTGTGGGGGTATCTGACGGCACAAGGGGCTTGGGAATCTCAGGAGGTGAGATTTCCGATCAATATTTGGAACTCCGTGCAATTTCAGAGCTCTTCAGTCTTGGCCTCTTCTGAAGAGAGAGTTGTTCATTGTTTTCAGATAAGACAATGTCACAACTGTGGCATACATCAATCATCAAGGAGGGACTCACAGTCCTCTGGCTATGAAAGAAGTATCTCGAATTTTGGTTTGGGCGGAATCCAGCTCCTGTCTAATCTCTGCGGTTTCTATCCCAGGTATGGACAATTGGAAAGCGGATTATCTCAGTCGCCAAACGTTGCATCCGGGCGAATGGTCTCTTCACCCAGAGGTATTTCTTCAGATTGTTCAAATGTGGGAACTTCCAGAAATAGATCTGATGGCTTCTCATCTAAACAAGAAACTTCCCAGGTATCTGTCCAGATCCCGGGATCCTCAGGCGGAGGCAGTGGATGCATTTTCACTTCCTTGGAAGTATCATCCTGCCTATATCTTTCCGCCTCTAGTTCTTCTTCCAAGAGTAATCTCCAAGATTCTGAAGGAATGCTCGTTTGTTCTGCTGGTAGCTCCGGCATGGCCTCACAGGTTTTGGTATGCGGATCTTGTCCGGATGGCCTCTTGCCAACCGTGGGCTCTTCCGTTAAGACCAGACCTTTTGTCTCAAGGTCCTTTTTTCCATCAGGATCTGAAATCCTTAAATTTAAAGGTATGGAGATTGAACGCTTGATTCTTGGTCAAAGAGGTTTCTCTGACTCTGTGATTAATACTATGTTACAGGCTCGTAAATCTGTATCCAGAGAGATATATTATAGAGTCTGGAAGACTTATATTTCTTGGTGTCTTTCTCATCATTTTTCTTGGCATTCTTTTAGAATACCGAGAATATTACAATTTCTTCAGGATGGTTTAGATAAGGGTTTGTCCGCAAGTTCCTTGAAAGGTCAAATCTCTGCTCTTTCTGTTCTTTTTCACAGAAAGATTGCTATTCTTCCTGATATTCATTGTTTTGTACAAGCTTTGGTTCATATAAAGCCTGTCATTAAGTCAATTTCTCCTCCTTGGAGTTTGAATTTGGTTCTGGGGGCTCTTCAAGCTCCTCCATTTGAACCTATGCATTCATTGGATATTAAATTACTTTCTTGGAAAGTTTTGTTCCTTTTGGCCATCTCTTCTGCCAGAAGAGTTTCTGAATTATCTACTCTTTCTTGTGAGTCTCCTTTTCTGATTCTTCATCAGGATAAGGCGGTGTTGCGAACTTCTTTTGAATTTTTACCTAAAGTTGTGAATTCCAACAACATTAGTAGAGAAATTGTGGTTCCTTCATTATGTCCTAATCCTAAGAATTCTAAGGAGAAATCGTTGCATTCTTTGAATGTTGTTAGAGCTTTGAAATATTATGTTGAAGCTACGAAATCTTTCTGTAAGACTTCTAGTCTATTTGTTATCTTTTCCGGTTCTAGGAAAGGCCAGAAAGCTTCTGCCATTTCTTTGGCATCTTGGTTGAAATCTTTAATTCATCTTGCCTATGTTGAGTCGGGTAAAATTCCGCCTCAGAGAATTACAGCTCATTCTACTAGGTCAGTATCTACTTCCTGGGCGTTTAGGAATGAAGCTTCGGTTGACCAGATCTGCAAAGCAGCAACTTGGTCCTCTTTGCATTCTTTTACTAAATTCTACCATTTTGATGTATTTTCTTCTTCTGAAGCAGTTTTTGGTAGAAAAGTTCTTCAGGCAGCGGTTTCAGTTTGAATCTTCTGCTTATGTTTTTTGTTAAACTTTATTTGGGTGTGGATTATTTTCAGCAGGAATTGGCTGTCTTTATTTTATCCCTCCCTCTCTAGTGACTCTTGTGTGGAAAGATCCACATCTTGGGTAGTCATTATCCCATACGTCACTAGCTCATGGACTCTTGTTAATTACATGAAAGAAAACATAATTTATGTAAGAACTTACCTGATAAATTCATTTCTTTCATATTAACAAGAGTCCATGAGGCCCACCCTTTTTTGTGGTGGTTATGATTTTTTTGTATAAAGCACAATTATTCCAATTCCTTATTTTATATGCTTCGCACTTTTTTTCTTATCACCCCACTTCTTGGCTATTCGTTAAACTGATTTGTGGGTGTGGTGAGGGGTGTATTTATAGGCATTTTAAGGTTTGGGAAACTTTGCCCCTCCTGGTAGGAATGTATATCCCATACGTCACTAGCTCATGGACTCTTGTTAATATGAAAGAAATTAATTTATCAGGTAAGTTCTTACATAAATTATGTTTTTTATGGACCCCTAGCCCAACCAAACAACTACTACCACACTGAAGTTACAATCCAAAATTGCACAAAGAAATAAAAAACATTTGCTAAATAAGTCCTACCTCCTCTGCAAATGAAAGTGATCTGCCGTCTGACTCAGGCACACAGTCACACTGTACAAAGTGCCAAGTCTGTCTCACACTGTGCATAGTGGTTTAGTGCACACTAAGAAATCCTCTCAAATGCTAATACTTTACTCTGTGTAATAACATTTCCCATGCTCAATTAGCACTCTGCTGTAGTACCCACTGGTGGCTGCCCAAATTAAAAAAAAAATGATAAAAAAAAAAATTTCTTTTTGGTTCTTGCCTCATGGGGCCCCCCTGGCTCATTGGGCCCCTGACAGGAGTCACCCCTGTCACCCCCTGATGGCGGCCCTGCGGGGCAGGTTCGCATATGCGAATCGGCTTCCCGCAATGTAAGAAGCAGCGGTCATTAGACCGCTGCTTCTTACACTCTATTTCACCTCTGAGGTGGTGAGGGGAAATCACAGAGAGCTCACTCGTGCTTGGTGATTGACAGTCCCTTCTCTCATGTGATTTTTTCGCACAAGAGATGGGGCGGGCATTACACGCTCAGGTGAGCCTGTAATGATACATACGGACAGCGGATCCTGTTTGTCTGCTGCCCGTATGTTGCGAAGGTGAGCTGATAACTTCCCAAGTTGTGAAACTTGTCCACTCAACAAAATTTTTACAGTGTGGTAAACCTTTGAGGGCAAGATACCCTGCACTGTTGGGGATGCATTGCAAAAACCCTCATAGTGTCCCTTTAAAGTCAAGACTTTAACAAAGCTGCTTTGGTATTTTAATGTCTAAATAAATGGCTTGTTATATCTTGCTGTTTAATAATCATGTGAGAATAATGATACAGTCCCATGATCAGAGCTGGCAAATTATTTTTATTTTACATTTCCACGTCTTTTCATTTTCCATTGTATTATAATATAAAAATAATGCTTTGCTTTCTAACACCCAGTAGAACTATTATATGTATGTAACATTGCATTTACTTGTATTTGTTTAAAAAGGTATATTTTTTATCTTAACATGAGAATATATGCAAAAGTTCTAAAGATGTATTCAACTTTCTTGTCTTAAGGTATTTTAATTTCAACTTAAGGTTTTGGAATGCAAACAATGAAATTTCAAGCTATCTAGAGTCATTACATTCTCCCAGTACAAAGAAGCAGAATTTACTTCTTGTATTTTAAAGTGAAGGTTAATCCTAGCGTTTTTGAAACACTAGGGGGCCCATTTATCAAAGGGCTTGCGGACCTGATCCGACACTGCGGATCAGGTCCGCAAGACCTCGCTAAATGCGGAGAGCAATACGCTCTCCACATTTAACATTGCACCAGCAGCTCACAAGAGCTGCTGGTGCAACGCCGCCCCCTGCTGACTCGCGGCCAATCGGCCGCCAGCAGGGAGCTGTCAATCAACCCGATCGTATTCGATCGGGTTGATTTCCGGCGGTTCCTGTCCGCCTGCTCAGAGCAGGCGGACAGGGTTATGAAGCAGCGGTCTTTAGACCGCTGCTTCATAACTTGTGTTTCTGGCGAGTCTGAAGACTCGCCAGAAACACGGCCCTTCAAGTTCCATACGGAGCTTGATAAATGGGCCTGTTCGATTTAACAGTGCTATAAATAAAGGGGACATTCAGTCATTAAGTATAAAAAACTTCATGCTGAAAGTTCCTTCATTTGCAGCAAGTTTATGCTGAGCTGAGGGCCTCTGGCTGCCATCCGGCATAATGCCAAAGGGCAAACACCTCTATTGGCTAATAGGTGAAAACGTCACCTCATTGAAAAAATAGCATTTTGCTGTGGGAAAGAGGCACATCAATTATGTTTCAGTGCAGGTGCATGCTTTAGTTTACTGAAATATCTAAATCAGTCACTAATTTGTAAAATACAGGCTCTATAATAATCAGGTATTTATAATGCACATCTTTTACACTTTCAGTTATTATTTTTTGACACTACCTGCAATAGTGAATAAAAATAGTAATATTAAGACAAAGGTTTTAAAATGTAGTGACAGTTTTCTTTTAAATATCACATTACTTTTATGTGGTGGCTCTCTGAGCTGTTTATTATCACAGGAGCACTCAGTAGCGGGTGGCGAGTGTTCCAGAGAACTGATTAAACCCACAAGTATTTCTGATTCACTGTATTTCCCTAACAGACAAAACCTCATCTTATTGCACCATTACCTTAGGTGACCCTCACTAACTGGGTATAGAGCTGCACTACTGTGATGCAGCTTCTGATTGGCTGTGTCAAGCAAAACGTTAGGGAAAAAAACTAATAACTAATGACTTAAAGGGAAATAAAACCCCATATTTTCTTTTGTGATTTGTATAGAGAATATCATTTTAAACAACTTTACTTCTTTTATAAAAATGTGATTCATTCTGTTTGTATCCTTTGTTAAAGGAGCAGCAATCCAGTACTGGGAGCTAGCTGAACTACTGGAAGCTAGCTGAACACATCTGGTGAGGCAATGACAAGAGGCATATATGTGTAGCCACCTATCAGCAGCTAGTTCTCAGAAGTGCATTGCTGCTCTGGAATCTACCTAGGTATGATTTTCAACAAAGATAAAAAAGAATACCAAGAGAACAAAGCAAATGAGATAATAGTAGAAGTAAATTGACAAAATGTGTAAAATTACAAGCTCTTTTTTAATCATTTAAGAAAAAAAGTTATGTCCCTTTAAGAGATTTAAGAAATGTATATTTGTATCTGACAAAATATAATATATAAAATGGTTAATTTTCAATAAAAGAGCATTTTGATTCAAGTTATGTATTACAATTACTATGGGCGAGATTATAAGTTGAGCGCAAAATAACGCATCCGCAAAAAGGATATTTGCGCTCAACTTAGTAATACCAGTGCACGCAAATGTGTGCTGGTATTGCAAGTGAGGTGCAATGTGAACGCGACCTCATGTTTGCATTGCACGGAAGCATTGTGCTCATAAGACCTCGCTTCCATAGGCTCCGCTCCAATGGGAGCCTCATTCTCATGCCGTGAGACACAGCTGAAAACCTATGGTAGTGAAGGGTATAAGTATATGATTATTCTGTTGTTAAATGTGCTTCTTTCGCTTAAGTAGCGGACCAACTGAATAGAGGCCTCTGGGGCAAACACTACTCAGTATTAAGTAATAGCAATAATATAAATGCTGCTCTGTATAATGATTTGGGGGATGGATAAACAGACTACAGACGTGCACTAATAAAAGGCTCTCTTGCATTTGGATTGTACACCTTTTGCACACACCTGTGCAAAGACTGGCTGCTATGGGCTCCCCTAGAATTTGGGCCCTGGTGCAACTGCACCTGCTGCACCAATGGTAGTTCCGGACCTGTTTCTCTTAGTATCCTTTGTTAAATCTTTCCATGACAATAAACTGAGGCAGCTTCAATAATGGGCGTGTGTCCTGTGCAGTATATGGCAGCAGTGTCTGCAATAATCTTTGCAACATTTTTGCACATGTACACTCCTAAGCCTACCTTAGTTCTGTTCTTAGGGAAAGTAAACTTTCAACAATGGCGACTAATAATCTGATAATATAAAAATATTGCACATCTATCTGAATCTGGAAAGTTTAATTATGAATTCCACGTCCCTTTAAATGGACAGTAAGCAACCTGAGAATATAAAATGTTTCATTATCAATAGTAAAACAGCTTAGCAATATTGATGTCCCGAATAGTTCGCCGGGTAATAGTTCCCGGCGAACATAGCTTGTTCGCGTTCGCCGCGGCGGGCAAACATATGCGATGTTCAGTCCGCCCCCTATTCGTCATCATTGAGTAAACTTTGACCCTGTACCTCACAGTCAGCAGACACATTCCAGCCAATCAGCAGCAGACCCTCCCTCCCAGACCCTCCCACCTCCTGGACAGCATCCATTTTAGATTAATTCGGAAGCTGCATTCTTAGTGAGAGGAGGGACAGTGTAGCTGCTGCTGATTTAATAGGGAAATCGATAGCTAGGCTAGTGTATTCAGTGTCCACTAAAGTCCTGAAGGACTCATCTGATCTCTGCTGTAAGGAACAGCTAGAACATCAATCTGCTTTTTTTTTTCCCTGTGCAATCTAATTGCAGTTGCCTGCCTGCCAGCGTGTGTGTCAGCCTCACAGCGTATACTGTGCCCACTTGCCCAGTGCCACCACTCATATCTGGTGTAACAGTAGTGTACATTTAAAAAAAACAACACTTTTTTGACTGTGAAATAATAGCAGTCAGTTTCCTTCACACGCGTGTGCGTTTCAGGGCCTGCCAGGGCACAGTGTCACACCAGTGGAACTCATATCTGGTGTAACAGTAGTGTACATAAAAAAAAAAAACTAGAAATTTGACACCAGTGCAACTCATATCTGGTGTAACAGTAGTGTACATTAAAAAAAAAAAAAACTAGAAATTTGACTGTGAAATAATAGCAGTCAGTTTCCTTCACGCGTGTGCATTTCAGGGCCTGCCAGGGCACATTGTCACACCAGTGCAACTCATATCTGGTGTAACAGTAGTGTACATTAAAAAATTTTTTTTAAATTTGACTGTGAAATAATAGCAGTCAGTTTCCTTCACACGTGTGCGTTTCAGGGCCTGCCAGGGCACAGTGTCACACCAGTGACACTCATATCTGGTGTAACAGTAGTGTACATAAAAAAAAAACTAGAAATTTGACTGTGAAATAATAGCAGTCAGTTTCCTTCATGCATGTGCGTTTCAGGGCCTGCCAGGGCACAGTGTCACACCAGTGCAACTCATATCTGGTGTAACAGTAGTGTACATTAAAAAAAACTAGAAATTTGACTATGAAATAATAGCAGTCAGTTTCCTTCACGTGTGTGCGTTTCAGGGCCTGCCAGGGCACAGTGTCACACCAGTGCAACTCATATCTGGTGTAACAGTAGTGTACATTAAAAAAAAAACTAGAAATTTGACTGTGAAATAATAGCAGTCAGTTTCCTTCACACGTGTGCGTTTCAGGGCCTGCCAGGGCACAGTGTCACACCAGTGCAACTCATATCTGGTGTAACAGTAGTGTACATTTATAAAAAAAAAATACAATTTTGACTGTAATAGAATGAATAGCAGTTAGTTGTCTGCAAGCGTGTGTGTCAGGCCTACAGCGTCTACTCTGCCAACTTCTGCCAGTGCACAGTGCCACTCATATCTGTTGTCACAGTAGCTTGCACTCATAGTACCACTAATAGAAAAAAAAATGACAGGCAGAGGCAGGCCACCCCGCAGGGGCCGTTGTGGTCGTGGTGCTGTGATTCCCTTTGTCCCTAGAATAATGCCCCCCAGTGTTCAGAGGCCACGTACCCTGAACTCGAAAAGTTCTTAGGACATAGTTGACTGGCTAACACAGGACACCCAATCTTCTACAGCTTCCGCTCGGAACCTTGACGCACAATCCTCCTCCAGCTTAGCTTCGGGCACCTCTCAAGTTACCACTCGCCCGCCTGCCGCCACCACCAACACTAGCACCACAGCCGCTTCACTTGATCTGTCAGAGGAGTTATTTACACATCAGTTGGAAGAAATGAGTGATGCGCAACCATTATTGCCAGAGGATGTAGATAACAGGGATATGTCTCAGTCAGGCAGCATTACAAACATGGACTTACGGTGTGATGATGATGATGATGTTGTACCGCTGTTGCTTCCTTTGCTGAGTTGTCAGATACAAGTGAAGTGGTTGATGATGACGATGCGTCCGTGGATGTCACGTGGGTGCCCGCTAGAAGAGAAGAAGAAGAGGGGGAAAGTTCAGATGGGGAGACAGAGAGGAGGAAGAGACAAGTTGGAAGCAGGGGGAGGTCGTCGCAAGGAGCTAGTGGCACAGTCAGACAGCATGCATCGGCACCCGGGGTCAGCCAGACAGCACGCCAATCAATGCATGCTGTTGCCACCACCAGAATGCCGTCATTGCAGAGCTCAGCAGTGTGGCATTTTTTTTGTGTGTCTGCCTCTGACAACAGCGATGCCATTTGCAACCTGTGCCAAAAGAAACTGAGTCGTGGGAAGTCCAACACCCACCTAGGTACAACTGCTTTGCGAAGGCACATGATCGCACATCACAAACGCCTATGGGATCAACACATGAGTACAAGCAGCACACAAACTCAAGCCACCATCCTCCTCCTGGTCCAGCATCTTCAGCCACGTCAACCACTGCTGTCCTCCTTGCCCCCTCTCAACCATCCGCCACTCCGTCTTTTGCCTTGAGCAGTTCTGTCAAGGACATGTTTGAGCGTAAGAAGCCAATGTCAGAAAGTCACCCCCTTGCCCGGCATCTGACAGCTGGCTTGTCTGAACTCTTAGCCCGCCAGCTTTTACCATACAAGCTGGTGGAGTCTGAGGCGTTCCAAAAATTTGTAGCTATTGGGACACCGCAGTGGAATGTACCCAGCCGAAATTTCTTTGCACAAAAGGCAATCCCCAACCTGTACTCGATTGTGCAAAAGGAAGTAATGGCATGTCTGGCACACAGTGTTGGGGCAAGGGTCCATCTGACCACTGATACCTGGTCTGCAAAGCATGGTCAGGGCAGGTATATCACCTACACTGCGCATTGGGTAAACCTGCTGACGGCTGCCAAGCATGGAATGCGTGGCTCTGCAGAGGAGTTGGTGACACCGCCACGACTTGCAGGCAGGCCTGCTGCCACCTGCTGCCACCTCCTCTACTCCTCCTACTCCATCCTCTTCCATAACCTCCTCGGCTGAGTCCTCTTCTGCTGCTGCGTCTTGCTCCACATCAACGGCAACCCCCCCCCCCAGGTACTATTCCACATCCCGGATACGGCAGTGTCAAGCCGCCTTGGGGTTGACTTGCCTGAAAGCAGAGAGTCACACCGGACCAGCACTCCTGTCCGCCCTGAGCGCACAGGTGGATCAGTGGCTGACTCCGCACCAACTGGAGATCGGCAAAGTATTTTGTGACAATGGAACAAATATCTTGGCGGCATTGAATTTGGGCAAGTTGACACATGTGCCGTGCATGGCACATGTGTGTAATCTGATCGTACAACGCTTTGTGCATAAGTACCCAGGCTTACAGGCCAGGAAGGTGTGTGGCCATTTCAGGCGTTCCTACACGGCCATGGCGCACTTTTCAGATATCCAGCGGTGAAACAACATGCCAGTGAGGCGCTTGATTTGCGACAGCCCGACACGTTGGAATTCAACACTCCTAATGTTCAACCGCCTGCTCCAACAAGAAAAAGCCGTTAACGACTATTTGTATGACCGGGGTGCTAGGACAGCCTCTGCGGAGCTGGGAATTTTTTTGCCACGTTACTGGACGCTCATGCGCAATGCCTGTAGGCTCATGCGTCCTTTTGAGGAGGTGACAAACCTAGTCAGTCGCACCGAAGGCACCATCAGTGACATCATACCATTTGTTTTCTTCCTGGAGCGTGCCCTGCGAAGAGTGCTGGATCAGGCCGTAGATGAGCATGAACAGGAAGAGTTGTGGTCACCATCACCACCAGAAACAGCCTTATCAGCATCGCTTGCTGGACCTGCGGCAATGCTGGAAGAGGATTGTGAGGAAGAGGAGTCAGAGGAGAAATGTGGCTTTGAGGAGGAGGAAGACCAACCACAACAGGCATCCCAGGGTGCTCGTTGTCACCTATCTGGTACCCGTGGTGTTGTACGTGGTTGGGGGGAAGAACATACCTTCAGTGAGATCACTGAGGATGAGGAACGGGACATGAGTAGCTCGGCATCCAACCTTGTGCAAATGGGGTCTTTCATGCTGTCGTGCCTGTTGAGGGACCCTCGTATAAAAAGTCTGAAGGAGAACGACCTGTACTGGGTGTCCACACTACTAGACCCCCGGTATAAGCAGAAAGTGCCTGAAATGTTACCGAATTACCGCAAGTCGGAAAGGATGCAGCAGTTCCAAAATAAATTAAAAAGTATGCTTTACACAGCGTATAAGGGTGATGTTACAGCACAACGGGAATCTAACAGGGGAAAAGGTGAAAGTAATCCTCCTCCTCCCACGCCGGCAAGGACAGGACGCTTTACAGACGTGTTGTTGATGGAGGACATGCAGAGCTTTTTAAGTCCTACGCATCGCCACAGCCCTTCGGGGTCCACCCTCAGAGAACAACTTGACCGACAGGTAGCAGACTACCTCGCCTTAACTGCAGATATCGACACTATGAGGAGCGATGAACCCCTTGACTACTGGTTGTGCAGGCTTGACCTGTGGCCTGAGCTATCCCAATTTGCGATAGAACTTCTGGCCTGCCCCGCTTCAAGTGTACTGTCAGAAAGGACCTTCAGTGCAGCAGGAGGTATTGTCACTGAGAAGAGAAGTCACCTAGGTCAAAAAAGTCTAGATTACCTCACCTTTATTAAAATGAATGAGGGATGGATCCCGAAGGGACTGACAGTGGGCGATACATTCGACTAAAAAAGGCCTGATGAGATGAGCTGCCTTGGGCTAAAAATGGTCCACACGCTGCTGTATTTTATCTCTAAATGCCGGATGACTTGTGTGACTTATCCGCCCCCAACTAGGGTTCAAGCCGCAATGTTTTAGGGCACTTTCTGCCTGGGAAACAAACATCAATTTTTCTGGCCGCTGCTACAGCAGCGGCTGCAACAATACCTAATTTTTCAGGCATGTGTACATGCCAAATTTTTCTGGTCTCTGGTGCTGCACTGTGGCTTCAAAAACCAAACCAAAAAAAGGCACATAACAGGGTTTAAACTGATAGGAATAGTACTACTTAACACACCACTCCTATCTGGTGTCACATTAGATTGCACGCGCAGTGCCCCAAATTTGAAGTAGGAGGTCCGACCAAGCATCTTTTTCCATCTCCCGGTTCCTAAAATCGATGCCATATACACGTCCCCTGATAGGGGACGTAACAGGGATTAAAATGATAAGAATAGTACTACTTAACATACCACTCCTATCTGGTGGCACATTAGATTGCACGTGCAGTGCCCCAAATTTGAAGTAGGAGGACTGACCAAGCATCTTTTTCCATCTCCTGGTTCCTAAAATCGATGCCATATACACGTCCCCTGATAGGGGACGTAACAGGGATTCAATTGATAAGAATAGAACTACTTAACACACCACTCCTATCTGGAGGAAGACCAACCACAACAGGCATCCCAGGGTGCACGTTGTCACCTGTCTGGTACCCATGGTGTTGTACATGGTTGGGGGGAAGAACATACCTTCAGTGAGATCACTGAGGACGAGGAACGGGACATGAGTAGCTCTGCATCCAACCTTGTGTAAATGGGGTCTTTCATGCTGTTGTGCCTGTTGAGGGACCCTCATATAAAAAGGCTGAAGGAGAACAACCTGTACTGGGTGTCCACGCTACTAGACCCCCGGTATAAGCAGAAAGTGCCTGAAATGTTACCGAATTACCGCAAGTCGGAAATGATGCAGCAGTTCCAAAATAAATTAAAACGTATGCTTCACATAGCGTATAAGGGTGATGTCACAGCACAATGGGAATCTAACAGGGGAAGAGGTGAAAGTAATCCTCCTCCTACCACGACCACGCCGGCAAGAACAGGATGCTTTACAGACGTGTTGTTGATGGAGGACATGCGGAGCTTTTTAAGTCCTACGCATCGCCACAGCCCTTCGGGGTCCACCCTCAAAGAACGACTCGACCGACAGGTAGCAGACTACCTCGCCTTAACTGCAGATATCGACACTATGAGGAGCGATGAACCCCTTGACTACTGGGTGTGCAGGCTTGACCTGTGGCCTGAGCTATCCCAATTTGCAATAGAACTTCTGGCCTGCCCCGCTTCAAGTGTCCTGTCAGAAAGGACCTTCAGTGCAGCAGGAGGTATTGTCACTGAGAAGAGAAGTCGCTGAGATGAGCAGCCTTGGGCTAAAAATGGTCCACACGCTGCTGTATTTTATCTCTGTCTGCCGGATGACTTGTGTGACTTATGCGCCACCAACTAGGGGTCAAGCCGCAATGTTTTAGGGCACTTTCTGCCTGGGAAACAAACATAAATTTTTCTGGCTGCTGCTACAGCAGCGGCTGCAACAATACCTAATTTTTCAGGCATGTGTACATGCCTAATTTTTCTGGCCTCTGGTGCTGCACTGTGGCTTCAAAAACAAAACCAATAAAAAAGGCACATAACAGGGATTAAACTGATAGGAATAGTACTACTTAACACACCACTCCTATCTGGTGGCACATTAGATTGCACGCGCAGTGCCCCAAATTTGAAGTAGGAGGACCGATCAAGCATCTTTTTCCATCTCCCGGTTCCTAATATCGATGCCATATACATGTCCCCTGATAGGGGACGTAACAGGGATTAAACTAATAAGAATAGTACTACTTAGCACACCACTCCTATCTGGTGGCACATTAGATTGCACGCGCAGTGCCCCAAATTTGAAGTAGGAGGACCGACCAAGCATCTTTTTCCATCTCCCGGTTCCTAAAATCGATGCCATATACACGTCCCCTGATAGGGGACGTAACAGGGATTAAACTGATAGGAAAAGTACTTCTTAACACACCTTATAATAACGCAGAGAGAGGCAATGCAAAGAGAGGAGTCTGAAGAAGAGGAGTCAGAAGAGGAAGGTGGCTTTGAGGAGGTGGAAGACCAAACACAGCAGGCGTCCCAGGGGGCTTGTTGTCCCCTTTCGGGGACCCTTGGTGTTGTACGTGGCTGGGTGGAGGAAGAGACCTTCAATGACATCAGTGAGGACAAGGAACGGGACATGGCTAGCTTGGTATCCAACCTTGTGCAAATGGGGAGTTTGCGGTTGTGCAAATGGACTGTTTGCGGTTGTTTGCGGTGCGTTAAACGGGGAGTTTGGTCTGTCACTGATCGATACAACATCATATCTGATGTTTTAAAGCACGGTATTCCAAACAATTTAGGAATGTTAGGTGATTTATGCCCTTTATGGATTAAAACCAGACTCTGCATCAACTATGTAATTTTCCATGGATCCCCCTCCGGCATGCCACAGTCCAGGTGTTAGTCCCCTTTGAACAACGTTTCCATCACTATTGTGGCCAGAAAGAGTCCCTGTGGGTTTTAAAATTTGCCTGCCTATTGAAGTCTATGGCGGTTCGCCCTGTTTACCCGTTCGCGAACATTTGCGGAAATTTGCGTTCGCCGTTCGCGAACGGAATATTTTGTGTTCGCGACATCACTACTTAGCAATATATTTACATGATTTATTTGGCCCCTTTTTCATGTAAGGCTAACTCTGCTACACAAGATGTCCCTAATTGGCTTTAACTTATAAGAACTACAAGACAATTCTCTTTATACTAATATTATGACAGTGTTGCCTTGTTGTCTGTAGATTAAAGCCCGGGTTGGCTCCCCCAAATAAGGCAATTGGTGGGTGGAGTTTGGCTATTAAAAAACAATTGCCACAAACAAGATGTTAATTTGTTGTTTTCTTTTTTAAATGTTTAGACTTGGCTGATATTTTATTCTATAGCAAGACAACAGCAATGTGTTGTAATTCCAAAGTGATTACTGTAACTTTAAGGGGATACGAAATCCCAAAAATGTATTTTGTAATTCATAGTATAACATTTTAAAAACGTTTCCAATTTACTTCTATTATCAAATTCTCTTTGTTCCCATGACATTCTGTGTTGAAGAGATACCTAGGTAGGCATCTGGAGTACTGCATGTCAGGATATAGTGCTGCCATATGTAGTGCTCTTGCATATGGATAACATTCTTGCAAAATTGCTGCCATATAGTGCTCCCGAAATGGGCCGGCTCCTAAGCATATGTCCCTGATTTTCAACAAAAGATACCAAGAGAACAAAGGGAAATTGATAATAGCAGAAAATTAGAAGGTTATTTAAAATCGCATGCTCTATCTGAATCACAAAAGAAAATTTTGTGTTTCTTGTCCCTTTAAGGATCTATTATATTTTGAAAAAGCAAACAATTGAAATATACTGTGATTCATCACATTATAAAAGGTTTTGAAAAAACTGCAAGAAGTTATTCAATCATTATGTGTGCTGGCTATTTCTAAAAATGGAGTTGGTTACAACCGTCACTGGGATTTCCTGAGCTCATGGTATCACGCAAGCTTACTGCTGGCCAATACACACATACCAGGGAATCAAAAAAGATTTTTTTTTTCTTCATTAAAACAATAGACACATGATCTGTTTTATAAAGACTTACAATTGGAAACTTTTTGAATTTGTGGAATTTTGGCAAGCCATCTAATATTTGGTACATTCTTTATTGTTGCAAGTGATCATACATTTGTTTGTCATTGTACTACATTACACACAAATTTGAATCAAAGAGCTATTCATTAAGGTGCTTCCTAGACGTAAACAAAGACTGAAATTAAATAACACAAAAGGTTATATAGTCTCAAATCACTCATTTGATGTTGATTACATAAACATGTGCATTACAATCGAGGGATATAACCTTGTGACAATAAAATGCTGCATACTGCAACTTTCCTTTAATGTAACAATGCAAGTTTAGATAAAATGTGCTACATATAAAGATCTGCCAGATTTGCAGCACATTTCATAGTCTAAAAACAATTAACACAAAAGTGCAATACACCAATTGGTTAAACTTTTTATTAAAGGGATATGAAACTCAAAAATGTTCTTTTGTGGCTCAGATAGAGCATGCAATGTAAAAAAAAACAACTTTCCAATTTACTTTTATTAACAAATTTGCTTTGTTCCCATGATAACAAATATATTTTAGTTGCATTTAAAATTGATAAGGGCTCAAAGACATAAGGTCTCAGGTGTTTGAATAAAAAAAGCAGCAAAGGGTTTTAACATACAGATACATACATATACGTCTAAATATCTAAATATGTATGTGTGTGTGTGTATATATAAATATATATATATATATATATATATATATATACAGTATATATATATGTGTGTGTATACATATGTATTTATGTATTTACATGTGTAGAGACATATGTACACATATAAACACATAAACATATGTTTACATATACAGAGACCTACTTATCAAGCCGTCAACTAGGCTGCATTCGCCGGCACCAATACGCTCGCCTAACATCGCCTAACATCGCCTAACATCGCGGCCGCGGACCTGAATACGCTCTCCATATTTATAAAAAAAGCTGTCAAAAAGCCACGCACCAAGTACAGGGCGATGAACAGCAGACTGTTGTTAACTAACAGTCATCGATCTCGCTGCTATTTGACTTTTTACCAACTTTATTTATACCCTGTCACTAAACACCGCCACTATACTAAAATGTTTAACCCCCATCCCGCTGCTCCCGGAGCCCACCGCAACTCTAATAAAGTTATTAACCCCTATCCCGCCGCTCCCGGAGCCCACCACAACTAAATAAATATATTACCCCTATCACGCTGCTCCTGGAACCCACTGCAACTCTAATAAAGTTATTAACCCTTATCCCACTGCTCCCGGAGCCCACTGCAACTAAATAATGTTATTAACTCCTAAACCCCTGGCCTCCCACATCACTACCACTTACTAAACCTATTAACCCCTAAACCCCAAGCCCCCCACATCACCATAAACTACACTAAGCTATTAACCCCTAAACCTAACAACCCGCTAACTTTACATTAAATATTAACTCATCCCTATCTTATAATAAATTTAAACTTACCTTTAGAATTAAAATAAACTATATTAAACTACGAATTACCTATCCTAACTATTATACTAAAATTACATTAAACTATTAATTAATCTACCCTAACTATTATACTAAAATTACATTAAACTATATCAAACTATTAATTAACCTACACTAACTATTATACTAAAATTACATTAAACTACAAATTAAATTAACTATATTATATATTTTAAAACCTAACCCTACTCAACTTATTTAAATCTACAATAAAGAATTACTAAGTTACAAAAAATAACAACTAAGTTACACAAAATAACAAACACTAAGTTACACAAAATAACAAACACTAAGTTACACAAAATAAAAAACACTGTTACACAAAATAAAAAATAAATTATCAAATATTTAAACTAATTACACCTAATCTAATAGCCCTATCAAAATAAAAAAGCCCCCCAAAATAAAAAAACCCTAGCCTACAAAAAACTACCAATGGCCCTCAAAAGGGCCTTTTGCGGGGCATTGCCCCAAAGAAATCAGCTCTTTTACCTGTAAAAAAAAATACAAACACCCCCCCAACAGTAAAACCCACCACCCACACAACCAACCCCCCCCAAATAAATTCTTATCTAAAAAACCTAAGCTCGCCAATGCCCTGAAAAGGGCATTTGGATGGGCATTGCCCTTAAAAGGGCATTTAGCTCTTTTTCCACCCAAAGTCCTTAACCTAAAAATAAAACCCACCCAATAAACCCTTAAAAAAACCTAACACTAACCCCCGAAGAACCACTTACAGTTTTTGAAGGCCGGACATCCATCCTCAACGAAGCGGCAGAAGTCCTCAGCAAAGCCGGCAGAAGTCTTCATCCAAGCCGGCAGAAGTCTTTATCCAGACGGCATCTTCTATCTTCATCCATCCGGCGCGGAGCGGCTCCATCTTCAAGACATCCGGCGCGGAGCATCCTCTTCTGACGACGTCTTCTGAACAATGAAGTTTCCCTTTAAATGACGTCATCCAAGATGGCGTCCCTTATATTCTATCAGCCGATCAGAATTAAGGTGGAAAAAATCCTATTGGCTGTTGCAATCAGCCAATAGGAATGAGTTTTCATCCTATGGGCTGATCCAATCAGCCAATAGGATTGAGCTTGCATTCTATTGGCTATTCCAATCAGCCAATAGAATGCGAGCTCAATCCTATTGGCTGATTGCAACAGCCAATAGGATGAAAGCTCAATCCTATTGGCTGATTGCACATTTCTTTGGGGCAATGCCCCGCAAAAGGCCCTTTTAAGGGCCATTGGTAGTTTATTGTAGGCTAGGGTTTTTTTATTTTGGGGGGGCTTTTT